>NC_044570.1:1040426-1323411 GCF_007565055.1 Rhinopithecus roxellana
TAACACCGGTCATGAAGACTATCCATTCCTCAAGAGGAACATAACTCTGATATTCATCTTATCTATTGTATCATGTGTCCCATTCTTTGTTCTGTGGATGCGCACTTTTGGTCACTGATGGTGATACCATGGACATTTCATCAACTTTTCAGATTCTTGGTCTTTGACAAGTCTTGCTACTGAGAGTCAAAACTAGTAGTAGATGTGAGTATTATAAATTGCTGGTTATCCAATTACTACTCAAAATATCCTACATGAATATTCCATTAAACATGCATAGGGAAAAATGCGTTCATTCCTGCCTGGCTGCATGCTCTTTTGCTCTTCTGTATTCACCAGAAAATTTTCTACTCCTTCCTAGGTCCCAGTTAAATACTAGTGTACAACGTGGAAACCTGAAAATCATCTAACATTCTCTCGGTCCCAAAGGCCTCTCATTTCAATATCACAAACTCTATGAACTATACCTATCTTCTGCCTCTGCTTTATATTCCCACTGCCCTGGGAACACCAAACTTTACAAAATGGCTCTTATTTAAAAGAAAACCGCCACTTCTATGTCAGCTCTTACATGGAAAAAAGAAGCAAGCAAAACAAATAAAAAGGCATAACACCATAAAAAAAACAAAGGCCAACCATATTAAATGTAGTAAACTGAGATTCCTAACTTTATTTCACCGGATGGGGAAAAACCTTATAATACATTGATACGAGTCCAAGGATCGTGTGACAAAGCGAACTATAGCTGACTACTGCAAAAGTGTCCTTTGTCTCCCTGGTTTCTTCAACTAAGGTTACATTCCATCAATCCCAGTTTCTACACTATAGGGTCGACACGTCCCAAATCCAATCTGCCTCATGGCTTTGTAAATAAAGTTTTATAGGAGCTCTCATTTCAGGTCCTGTTTGCTTACAAAGATCATGGTGGTTTCACACTACAACAGAGACACACGCAGGGCGTAAGTAGATATGACAGAGACCACATAGTCTCAAATATTTCCACCTGGTCCTTTACAGAAAAAGCTTGCTAACCGTTTTACACCATAAACCAGAATGCCTTACTACTCAAATTTAATCTTGTGACTCCCCTGTCTCCAATGTTCCAATGAGCCCTGCCAGCAAAACATTGTTCGCTCCTACCAACGCCATTCCTTTCCTTCTTGCAGAAGAAACACAAGTCTATTGGGATGTTTATTATCCCAATCTCCCTCCTGAGCCTCAGAAAGAGAAACGTTCATTCTAAAGCTAATCACTATTTGCCATTCCCAGTGCCTGGTTGGGAATGAGCAGTAGTGTAACACAGCCAATGAAATGTTACAGGAAGCCCTTGTGTGCTTCTAAGTTTTCTCCCTGTTTAGAAGACACAGGTGAAGCAGAGAAGCCCCTTGAGATGTGTGTTGTGAGAACAAGATGTTTGGAGCTGTTGTAGATTAGCCAACCATGAAAGGAGACATGAATAAAACACTGTCAACAGCACCAGAAGAGGGACAAGAGGGATCCCTAGGATATCACTGAACAACAAAACAACCTGGTTCCTACTGTTTTCGCCACTGCTCATCAGTATTTGCAGTCCAAAGCATTCTAGCTGGTTAAATTCCCAGGGCCCATAGGATAAGACCTGCTCACTTGGGTAGTATTAAAAAGTCTGTCATAAACTTGCTTAGCTAGTATTCACCTCATTCCACAACCTCTGGTATCTCACACTTTTGTGTCTAGCAAAAGTGAAAATGCTCCCGAAACCCTGCAAAGTTCACTCAAGCATCCTTGTCTTTTGCACTTGCGCTTCTCCTCCAAAGCAGGCAATCTCCTTAGATGTTCCTCTGGCCAAACACACAATCTTGTTGGCATGTCTCCTTCTGCCAAACTTATCTGCTGCCTTACCTAGAAAAATTCTTCTCACTCTGGGGCTGTCCCTTGAATCATACCTAATTTTTTTTTTTTTTTCAAAACTTTCATTCTATCACATATGTCTGGCCACCTAATCAATAATAATAAATTAAATTATAAGATTCCAGTGGCATCTAGCACACAGTAGCACTGAATGAAGTAAGTAAAATTTTAAAATGACAATGATAAAACAAGCTCCTGTCTGATCTTTTAATTGTTTGTGTTTCATAGCATTAGAAAAATGGTTAGTATCTAAAAGACATTTGCTGTTATTTGTTAAGTGGACAAGTGAAAATAAATAGAAATGTTTTCTTTGTAAATTCTGTTGAAAAAAGCACAGAAATGAAATGGAGACAGCTCTATTATGAGCACCTTAAGGATCAAAACTACACTATTCCATCTTTGTCTCCTAGAAACTAATAAAACCTAATTTACAAAAAGCTCTTTGATAAATAGGTGGCTACATTAAAGTTGTCCTCCTACCGTTTGGATTATATATTGTATTAAGTGTCCACAACCAGGTAGCATACTAGCATTTTTGTTATTGTGAAACATTTTCTAGTTTTATTATATCTCCTGAGCCTTAGGTTGGGCAATTTGTATAGTTATTTTGACGATCTTTGGCAAATGGTAACCACAGCATCTTGTTCTAACAAAATTACTGTTATCATGACAATTAAACCAGCAGGTAGAAGAACACACTTGTCCAACAAAGTAAATGTGTCTCTTTCCAACTTCAAATGGAGGAATGAAGTCAGTAATAGTGAGACCTTGTGGGGAGCAAGCATATGTAACATGACTTGTGCTTCAGCGTTCTTTTTGTGATCAAAAATTCCTTACTGTTACTTTTTAATCTATGGGTTAGGCCACCCAGAGCAGGGGTCCACAACTCCCAGTCTACAGACTTGTACCAGGTCCATGGATTATTAGGAACCGCATCACACAGGAGGAGGGAAGCAAGCAGGCACGACCAGGGAGGCTTCACTGTACTTAAGCCAACCCCATGGCTTTGTACCTACCGCCTGAATCTCTGCCTCCAGTCAGATCAGTGACAGCATTGATACTCATTGGAGCATGAACCCTGTTGTGAACTGCCCATCTGAGGAATTTAGGTTGTGTGCTTGTTATGAGAATCTAATGCCTGATGATCTGTCACTGTCTCACATTGCTCTGCCCCAGTGAGACCATCTAGTTGCAGAAATAAGCTCAGAGCTATCCACGGATTCTACATGATGGTAAGTTGTATAATTATTTCATTATATATTACAATGTAACATAACTATAAATAAAAAAGTAGCACAAATAATGTAACATGATTGAATAATCCTGAAACCATCCCCACTCCCCCAGCCCATGGAAGACTGTCTTCCACAAAACAGGTCCCTGGTGCCAGGAGAGGGTGTGACCACCTAACCTACGTATTCACTATCAAAGTTTACCTGGATTGCTGTTTTCAGAAGAGATTTTTGCATCTTGTTTTTCTTTTGTCGTCAGAAAGTAATTGGCAAATTCTACAATATAAAAATGTAATAAATCAATTACTATTTTAATACTGATATAAAAACACTTAGCAAATGTAAAATTCTTGAGTATTTCAAACAATATCTAATATCAGAAAACCTTCAGTATATCCCATTTACTTATGAGTACATTCTATAAACTTCTCTTGAAGCTTCTAATTAAGAAGAAAAAATATAGGTGAACATGCTCACAAACTTAGAGCACTTGACCCAGTAAATTAGCTTGCATTAGCATGACATAATAGAAAGTGTTCCAACTCTGCTTAAGTCTGGCTCCATAATGAACGCTATTTGTTTTTGGACAACTTGCTTCTCTTAGGCTCAATGTCTTCTTCTACAAAGTGAGGATTTGCCTGCCTTATTCACTAGGTTTTTATAATGATTTTAACAAGATACATTTTTTAAATGCTCAGAGAAATAGTAAAGCAATGGAATAATCTGTTCCTAAACTTCATGACTGAAATTATCTTGGAATCCCAAATAAAACCAGTGTGTATTTGTTCGTAGATTCTAATATGCAAATGTTGTAGTTTTCAGAAAATGTTATTAAGTCCTAATTCTGCTTCTTAGTTGTTCTGCTCCTTATGGCTTATAATTCAGGACATCCCACTTGTCATAGTTTGTAATAAATTTATCATAAATCTCATTAAAGTAGCTAATGTGATTGTCCACTATTACGGAGTTGATCAATCCACCAAGGGCAGAAAACAACCAATAGTATTTAAGACCTAGGCTTGGACCAATGATCCTTCTTACCACTCCAACTCTAAGCCAGCAGATGTTTGTTAGGATAATGCTTTAATTATGTATTGTCAATTGCAGCTGACATGGAGACCAAAACTCTACCTTTTTTTTTTTAGTTTCCATGAAGAAGTTGTAAGTTGACATTCTCTAATTTTTGACATACATACTAACAATATATTTTGCACTGAACATGTTATTCAGATCCAAGTCATCTCATAGACCATCTTACCGAGTATTTTTTTAGTGCAAAATCACAATTTCAATATTTTGGTGGCACCCATGTTGCTTGATTCACGTGTTTCCTTAGAGCTAGTCAGCAAATAATCAAATGACCTTCCAGTGACTGCCCAAAATACGAATGCCTCAAAAATTTGTGCTGCTCCTTATGCAGAAGCCATGCTAATTTTCTCTGTATTGTTCCCATTTTAGGATATGTGCTGCCGAAGCAAGCACAAAGCCCTACTTTTACACGATTAGTGGTGAGTCATGGACAGGGCTTGGCTCTGTTAAGTCCAACTAACCTATTGAGATTCTTGAGAATTCTCTTCAATGGCTTCTGTGAGGTAGAATTTGAAAATATTTTAAAATCTTGAGCTACCGATAGTCGACTTGGACGATTTTTCATTATCATGCTAAAACAGATCTCCTCAGGGGCCAACCACAACTGGGAGCCACTGCTCAGGGAAGGTTCCTATGGAACTTTCTACTGCCTAAGGCTTCTCTACAGGATATAAAAGTGCCTCACAGTACAGATCGTAGCAAAGAGAAGAAAAAACACTGATCTCTTTCTGCCAATTATTTGAACCCTCTGCCCTTAGAACAAGTGCCATTAATAATCTGCTAACGAAAAGACCAACACGGCCTCAAAGGATCTCGTACCATGAAGGTTCAGCTAATTCTTGGCTAAGAGGGTTTCACATTAGGTTCTGAATATGGGGGGAAGGGTCAATTTGCTCACTTGTCTGCGGATAAAGGCAGGATGCTCAGCGGCCAGAGCAGGGTGCTGTGCTTTGGGAACAATGGTGAGCAAATAAGCATAGGATGGGAAACAACTACAAACTTGTTAACTTCAAAGCACTGTATGACTTGCATGAAGACTTGAGGACTCTGAATCACTAAGGGCATCTTTGTGACAAAGATCAACATTACCAGGCAGCAGGACCATTTGAGTGGCAACAATGCAGCAACAGGAACACGTGAAAAATCAGAATGAATGGAATGTCCTTTTTTTCCCTCCTCCTTCTGACTTGATAAAAGGGATGTCTTCCTTGGATTTGTGAACCCCTTCGTTATTGAAAAATTCAGAGTATGCGGAGCTAATACCAGAGACAGTCCAAGGCTTTCTTTTAACACTGGACTTTCAAGACCCAAATAACTAATCAGAAAAATCAAAGATATGACACTATTCTTTAATCCCATGTCATAGGGTTAATACTCGCGATGAACGAAGACACTATGTTGCTGGATTCTGAATGTACTCAAGCGCTCTAAAAGTCCTGATGCATAAAGAATCCTAGCCACCACTTGGTACTTAGGACTTGGTCGTTGACTTTTTGATCTTATTTCTGGCTGATGACGGGGACTCCGTCTACTGACCACTCAAAAAATAAAAAACACACTAAAAACAAGAGATGCGATTGTTATAATTACTTTAACCCTCAATGTAGCATTAACTCGCCTTTAATGGAACACTTACACATTATGATGACTAGAAACCGCATACTCTCTGGCCGTCTGTCCAGATAGACTTTGGAAGATACGTCAATATTTTGCTCAAGTAGAAGCCTGACTACACTGCTGATCCACAACGTACAGCAAGTATGAGAGCATTTCTAAAATGACAGAGATCATTTCTCCCTTAGGGAACTGTAATAAACTTATTTAAAAGCTAATTTAATATACTTTATCAATTTAACATCTTGCCTGTCTTGCAGAATTAAACATTTACATGCACTAAAACACATAAGCATCTTGGGTGCTTAAGTGTTTTTCTTCATTTTGAAAATACCAGACAAGGTTTAAAGGAAGGGACAACAAGGAAACCTCTTATCTCAGTGGGGTATTGCACAGTAGAAGACATTAATTTAAAGTCCTTTATGGGCACGAAACAATGCTAGGGCCACTTATCTGAAGTGGACAAAGGTTTAAGTGAAGATTTCCTTACAGCTTCCTAGACTGATATTCTGTAATAGAAAATCAGCTAGAGGGTAAGATAAATAAGAGCTCTCTGCATGCTGAAAGCAGTAATTAATAATAATGGTAAGAATAGTCATAGGAGTTCAGTTATGTTGCCAAATAGCTGTGCTAGGCACTGAATTAAATGCCATATATATCTTCCTTTTATGCACAGCCAACTTTAAGGATGTATTCTCCTACTTTTCATATATGACAACATGTGTGGTGGTAAATAAGATTCCAAGGTCACACACCTAGCAAGTAAGAAAGCTAGGAATTAAATCCAGTCTTGTGTGAATCCAAAGCCTACCTCTTTTCTCTTTATCACCACCCCTAGGCTTGCCTTCATTAAAGGAAAGTGTATCCATGTAAAACTATCTTCACTCCCCTCTCTCCATACCAATTAAAAAAAAAAACATTAAAATACACTGGCAATAAAAAAGGAAAAGCTGTGAACCCATAGTTTTGGGAATAGCAATTAATTGTCATGTAGGGATAAGCTAACATTAATATTTTTCAAAGAAGGCAACTTAAAGCAGAGTCATTGAAAAAGAAAAAGGATTCTCAACTCCTATTTATGTTCCATGCATAGCATATTTATCAGAAAAGCGTAGAAGACACGAGGTTAAAACCTACTAGAAAGGGGTTAAGAAGTTCAATACTGAGTCAAAAGTAAACTAAAAGTTAAAGTTCACATTTCATAAATTCATATGAAATCCCTTAGCTAACATACTATCAGGTAATCAAAATGTCATACAACAAATAACATCAGTCATAAGTAAGAGAAGATGACTCCTACCAAAACTGTTCTTTATGTTGCCCAGTCCAAATAATTGTTTTCCTGCTTAACTGATTTGTGTTGATACTGCTCACTATGTCAATAAGTATAATTAATCTTATTAATTTATTATTTATGACTCGAGTGACTGCTATCAATCTAGAACAACACACGATTAAAAGAAGTAACTATACCTTCCACATCTGTCACGTGCATTTAAATTAGCTTTTTCTGATTAAAAATTTCACCACTTGCTGTTTTTGTCCATGTACGCCAAGCAAAATGTGGTGTGAGGCCATGCTGTAAAACAATATAAAACAAAACAATATGTAATTCAAAAAAATTATGTATTTCTCAGCTGAACTGGAAACTTTATATAACCCAGGATTACACTCATAGAAAGTAACAAATGTAGTGCTCCTTCTCCTCTTCTGTGCTTTCCACAGCTGCTGCTTCCTTGGAAACACCCATTTCTGCTGACCAACTATCTGATATCTCAAAACTCACTTTCAACATTATGTTCCAAGACCTTTGCTTCTAACTAGCATTTGTATGGCACTTCTGGATAAATTTTTTTTTCCATTTAAACAAGAGCTCTTGAGGCAGGGGATGTATCTTTTATCTCTATATTATCCAACCCTAAGAAAAATCTTGTGTATAAGCAAGAATTTGAATGTAAAAATTATCTCTTTAGTTTCACATGTTTTACCAAAGTTCAAGGTCCGGATGTGTAATAAAAAATTGTCATAATATTACTGCCATTCAAAGAATTTTTGCATTCATTATTAAATTATATGATAAATTTTTTTTTTATTTTCATTTTTATTTTTTTTTTTTTCTTTATTTTTTTCCAGACTGCTTAACTAAATAGGTATCAGTTCACAGGATTACTGAAAACTAACAGAATTCCTGTCTGTATTCTTAATAACTCATGGATTTAGTGTTTAAACCTGCCATCCTGATTATGTCAAACCTCTGCAAAACTTAGAGACATAATGGATAGTCCATAATACAGCTTCAATTACAAAAAAAGGCTTAGAATTTGCTATAATTCTAATTGAGAAAACTGCTTTTAACAACAACTTACTGATCTAGCACTTGAGTAACTGAACAAAGAGACACAAAATCCTGAGAGGGCCATTCTCTACTAATGAAAGGACTACTCACTGCAAATTTCTAAAGACCTTCTGAATGGCAGTGAATAACTGAAGGTATAAAGGAAAAGGTATTATTATGCAAGCTGATTACAGTGCCAATATATTCATTTTAATGTCTCAACCACTGATAAAAGTCAGACTGGGCAGGAATGGTCACTCACACCTGTAAATCCTAGCATTTTGGGAGGCTGAGGTGGGTGATTCGCTTGAGCCCAGGAGTTCAAGATCAGCCTGGGAAACATGGCAAAAACCTCATCTCTACTAAAAAAAAAAAATACAAAAACTGAGATTGGAGGACGACCTGAGCTTGGGGAGGTCAACGCTGTGGTAAGCTGTGATCGCACCACTGCACTACAGCCTGGGGAACTGAGTGAGACCCCATCTCAAAAACAAACAAACAAAGAAAGTTAGATTATGTTATTGGAAAGGAAAGATTTAAAGGAATTAGCACATATCCAACTCCAACTCTTCTAAAAATATCTTAAGTTTCTGAGATATAAGAATTTACATATTACACTTACGTATTCAGTGTTTCTTAAGCAGGAGTGTATCCAGATTTTGAGAAATTTGTGTGTTTGTTTCTGTTAGAGAGGGTCTCATGTTGACCAGGCTAGACTCGAACTCCTGAGCTCAACCAATCCTCCACCTCAGCCTCCCTAGCAGCTGGAACTACAGCCATGCACCACCATGCCTGGCTTCAAGGAAACATTTTTAAACATACATATCCAGGCTTTATTAGACTTACTCTATCAAAATCTTCAGGGGAAAGCCTAGACTTGTGGACTGTTTAAAAAATTCCTGAGGTAACTGGAATGCACAACTCTAGCTGGAAGCTAGTGCAATAGACGATTACTTCAGTCTCATCGCTCATCCACATAACCAATTCCCTTTAGCATTTGAGGATTTGGCCAAAAAGAGGAAAGAGTAGGAGAGAGACTCATTTGCTGAAAAATACCACATAATTCTCCCCGGTAAGAGTAGAACAAGTCTAGTAAACTCAAAATCCAACCTGATCTGGTTCCTTATAAGCCCCTTGTCTCCCACCTTCCCATCAAGACATGCTAGAGTTGAAAGCAGAGTTGAGACTCTAATTGGCCATTTTTACCAGAATAGGGACACTAAGTCAGTTAATAACTTGTCATTCCCTCTGCTCAAGGGTTTCCACTACATTACCACCTGTTCACTGCCAATCTGGTTCCTCAGAGCCCTCCTATGAAATGCTCTAGGCATTTTACAACCCATTAACTCCCTCTCCCAAACTGAAAACTGTCATTCTTAAAATTTAAAAGAACCTTGTCACCATACAAAGGAACAAAATGAAGAACACCAACACACACACACACACACACCACCACACCACACACACACACCACACACGCAGAGACATACACACGCACAAAACCTCTTCACAGTCCTTTCCCTCCATTATCTAATTTCCAAATTGGCCTTGATATTTCTGATTGCTCTTTTTCCTTTCCACTTCTGCCTCATAAGCAATCAGAAATCTTAAGCCTTGCCACTGAGAGATACATCACCTCATATCTATTACTGTTGGGTTTTGTTTTGTTTTTTTTTTTTTTTTTTTGGAATTTGCCAAAGTAGCAGGATTACCATTCACTGAAACATGTTTAAGTTTTCTTGGAGTGTTAATGTGAAACCTATCTCCAGGGCAAATTTTGTCATTTTACATCCATTAGGGGGAAAAAAACAAAACCTGGCAGGGAAAAATTGAAAAAAAAAAAAAAAGGATTACCTTTTGCAAATTCAGTGTTTTTAAAAAAGTATTAACCACAAGTGCATTTAAAAAAAACCGTAACCCCTAATGCTTCTTTAAAAGTAACAATATTTAAAATAAAGTCTTAGATAATTAAGTCATTTCAAAATATTTTCATTCAGGTTATGCTTGAGCTTCCAATATGGAAAACTGGCCCTTACCCAGGTCAAGTTTAAAATGAATGCATTCAGTATTTGAAGATAAAATTGGTTAGATCTTACCTTGTTTTTTGATTCAATATCAGCACCATATAAGAGCAGTGCTTTCGCCTAATTTATCTTCATTGTAGATGCATAGTGTAGAGCAGTATTTCTCATACTCATCTGGAATATTGGATCAGTCCATGTTCTAGCAACATTAATGCACATTCATCTCTTGGCATTGTACAGCCTGTCAGTATTAGACCAAAAATAAATTAACATCCTGGGAATTAAAAAACAACATTCCAGCCTTTCACCAACTAGTTACATTTAAATGAGAAACCTCATTTTTATGCTATGTATTGAAATCAAAGCCATCTCACGCTGATATAGTTGACTACTGCATACCTTGATCAGAGCTGTCCTCTTTTTGTTGTCAAGGACATTAAGTTGACATCGTCTGTCCAGCAGGAGTTTTACTATTTCTGAATTCCCATTGGCAGAGGCCAGATGTAGAGCAGTCCTATGAGAGTGAGAAGACTTTTTAGGAAATTGTTAGTGCACTATCTACAGCTACATCAATGATTCATGCAATTGCAAACATGAATAGCCTGCTATTACTCTGCCTTCAAAACAAACTTAATTTCCCTTTGAAGAAAGCACACTACTTATTACCTCATGACTCACTGTATGAATGAAAGAGCAGCCTATTTGAATAGGAAGAGCAGAGCCCTTGGATGGCATTCAACGTGGGCTGGAATCCTCCCTGAAGCTCTGATGCTTCCCAGCTGTGCTTACCCTTTTTGGGTCTCAATTTCCTCATCAATAAATGGGAATGAAAAGAGTCGATTTCTCCGAGGAAACCACAGTAATGCTTAAATAAGACTCTACACGAAAGAGATAGAATAGTTCCTAACACAAAAACAGCTCAGGAATTGTAAGATATTATAATTTTACTAATACCACTAAAGACAAATTTTATTCAGTGAGATGATACAATACCTACATTCAGGTATGTTTTAAGATTACAGGTAACGATGTATTTTAGTGATTCTAAGATGATCATTGTCTCTTGTTTACCATTTCTCACACTGAAATACCACTTATAATTCATGATTTACTAAACTATGATTGGCAGCATTTAAATATTCTCTTATGAGACATAACAAATGGGGCATCATACAATCCCTGGTGCCTTACATTAAGTAGAATATGTTACAATACAACAGGTCTGGGGGTTCCAGTCAGACGACTAGCATTTAGATAAATTTAGTTCTTAAAAGAAATATGAATAAGAGGGCTGAGGTGAAAAACAAACAAATTTCTAAAATAATCTATTTCTTACTTTGGTTTTCAAAAACTTTAAGCCAAAGAAAACTTGAAATTCAAATGAATGGCATGGGCTCATTTTTATCAATACTTAGATTTATACAACTATGTACATCAGATATTTCCAATCATTCATATTAGGATTTAAGACTGTTATATTCTTCTCCTTTAAAATGGATTTATGAAACTATTCGTGGAGCTTTTTTTCAACGTTTACTTTCAGGGGGACAGGTGCAGGATGTGCACGTTTGTTGCATAGGTAAAAATGTGTCAAGGGGGTTGGTTGTACAAAATTATTCATTACCCAGGTGTTAAGCCCAGTATCCATTAGTCATTTCCTGCTTCTTTCCCTCCTCCCAGCCTCCATCCTCTGATAGGCCCCAGTGTGTGCGCTTCCCGTGTGTCTGTGCGTTCTATCATTTAGCTCCCACCTATAAGTGAGACGTGCGGTACTTGGTTTTCTGTTCCCGTATTAGTTTGCTAAGGATAATGGCCTTCAACACCATCCATGTCCCTGCAAAGGACATGCTCTCGTTCTTTCTTTTATGACTGCATAGTATTCCTCGTTTGTGTACCACATTTTAGTTCTTAAAAGTACTAAAACAGTCTTTACCCAAGACTTATACATTTTCAGAAGGGTAGTTGGGGTTATCTTTTACTATTGTACCTTCAGAAATGCTTTTGTTTGAAAGGAGGGAGGAAAAGTTTCAATTGAGATTACCTCCTAATGCCCCAATTTTAAATCTCTCAACTTGCTCAGGCCCAGCAGGTAAATATGAAGTTTTCAAAGAGGAAGGGTCCTGAGAGATGGTAGAATTGCCTTCCACATAATAGGTGTCTGGCTTATGTTTGATGACTAAACGGATTGAAAGAATGCATAAACACAGCTTGGGAGTTCAATATTTTAAAGAATACTCCTGTTGAGTAGAGCAATACATTTACAATAGTAATGATCATTTATTGCTATTTTAGTTTTCATAAATATATAACTAAACTAAGATAATTAATTCATACCTTTTACACATGTTTATATTAATGAAAAGTAATTTTATAATAAAAAGTATATCAATAAAATCTACAGGAACAGGTAAACAGAAACCCTCTACTTCTCAAGAGGGTAAAAGTTCACAGAAGATAGCTATCCACAGGAATAAAATAAATAATAAAATGTGAGAAATTATTTGTATCATGCAAGTAGCTATTCCTTCTCTTTCCAAGGATTATTTCATTACTAATGAAACTTAACTAAAACTTTTCAGATATTCATTGCAGAAATCACAGATAAGAGAAAGGGAAAAACTTCACTTACAAACCCCAGAAATAAGTTTGATTATGTTTTCTACATATTTTCAGGTAACACAAGAGCAGATTCTGTTTGTGTAGGTGTATAACAAACTGATTTTTTCTCACTTGATTTAGCAAAGTACATCTTTGCATGTCAACATATCTCTGTATCTACTGACACCTTCAATGGTTACATATTATTCCATCCTATGGATGCACTGAAATTTCTGCATAAAATCTTTATGTGAGCACTTTTAATACACTGCTATTTTAAGCAATACTAAGAAAAACATATGTGTCTATTTCATACAGATATTTCATATAATAGAGTTGACAGGTAAAAGGCATACACATTTTTAACATGTGGTTCTTATCATCAAAGTGTGTTAGAAAAGTTGCAGCAGCTTAAACTTTCAACAACTACATAAGTACCACTGTTCTTCACCCTCACAAACTTTGTGGATAGAAGACAGTATTTCATTCCTTTATTTATTTATTTTTATATTTATTTATTTATTTATTTAATTATTATATTTTTTGAGATGGAGTCTCACTCCATCACCCAGGCTGGAGTGCAGTGGTGCAATCTCAGCTCACTGCAACCTCTGCCTCCCTGGTTCAAGCAATTCCCCTGCCTCAGCCTCCTGAGTAGCTGGGATTACAGGTGCATGCCACCATGCCTGGCTAATTTTTTGTATTTTTTAGTAGAGAGGGGTTTCACCCATGCTGGCCGCCAGGCTAGTCTCAAATTCTTGACCTCGTAATCCACCTGCCTTGGCCTCCCAAAGTGCTGGGATTACAGGCGTGAGCCACCGCGGCCAGGCCTTTCATTCCTCTTCTACTTTAAATAGAAAACAGTATTTCATTCCTCTTCTAACTTAAATTCCTTCTCTTACCAGGAACACTACATTTTCCTATGTGCACAGGTCACTGGTAGATATGCAAAAAAGTACCTTGCCCAATCTTAAATTGAGCTTATTTTATTATATCTGCATCTATATGCTTGGTTCAGTGGCTCAGGCTTGTAATCTCAGCACTTTGGGAGGCTGAGGGGGGTGGATCACAAGGATAGGAGTTCAAGACCAGCCTGGCCAAGATGGTGAAATCCTGTCTCTATTGAAAATAAAAAAATTAGCCGGGTGTGGTGGGGGGCACCTGTAATCCTAGCTACTCAATAGGCTGAGGCAGAGAATCGCTCGAACCCGGGAGGCAGAGGTTGTAGTGAGCTGATATTGCGCCACTGCACTCCAGCCTGGGCAACAGAGTGAGATTCTGTCCCAGAAAAATAAATAAATAAATAAATAGTTGCATATATAAATAGGCTTTTGTGTTTTCTTCTGGTACTTTTCTCCTTTTGTATATTTAAAATTTTTAATCTATACTCCAGGAACTTATTTTGTGACATAAAAATCTAGCTAGTTTTCTCCAAACAGCATGCATTTCATTTATTAATGATTAATCTTGCTTTATCAATATGAAACCTCACCATTATCAAGTGCTAAATTCTTACATATATTTGGGTATTTCTGGATTTCCTATTCTGTTCTATTCATTGATTTTTTTCAGCTGTTAGTAAACAATTTGTGGAAATAGCACATTCACATTTTGATATGTGGAAAAGCAAGTGTTTTCTATTCCGTTACAAAAAATTAATTTATTACAGCAATAAAATACAGGATGTGCAGCGTAAAAATGCTAAAACTTTGCTATTTTTATTTGGCTGACGTAAAAGTGATAAACACAGAAAAAGCTCACATCTTAAGAAAAGCGAATCTTCCTATTCAAGGACACGAACCATCTTCCCATTTCAGTTTCCTTGTAAGGTTCCTCAGTAAAGAACATATTACATAGGCGACATCGATATAAAACCCATATTGGATTTTATTTGAAAAATATTTAGCCCAGAAGTTGATATATTATGGGACTTAATTCTCAATATACACCTTTCTATAAAGTATAGAACATTGTTTTAAAATGTGTACATTAAAAATAATCTGCTGCATCGACTTAATTTTGCGAGTTAAGTCACTTTAAAACAGTCTATTAGTGTTCTATTAGGGAAATTATAATTGGATAGGAAATCAGCTAAAGTTTTGTTTCTGTGTTGCTGTTCATAAAGGGCCTGTGCCCTGACCTCTCGGAGGTTTCCACACCCAGGGTGGTGTGGGGCCTGCGGAGGAAGAGAAAGCCAGGACACCGACCCCGCCAGGAGGGTATGTCCCCATCATCCCCCCACGTCCCGCCTCCTCCCAGCCCAGGCCCGCTTACCTCTTTTGCTTGTCCGTCTTGTTCACGTCAGTGTCCCTGAGCATGACGATGAGATCCTTTCTGGGGACTTTACCCCACCAGGCAGCTCTGTGGAGCTTGTCCAGATCTTCTCCACGGACGTGGTACCTGGGCTCCGTGAAGCCGCTGTCGTCGTAGTCTTCCCAAGCTTCCACGTTGCTCTCCCCGCGCCCCCTGTGCGTCTTCATAGCGGAGTCGTCCTGGTCTCCAGAGGGGCCCACATTGCTCTCGCCACTCCCCCTGCAGCAGAGGAAGCAGTGGCAGCACCACCTGGCCATCTTGCTCCTAAGTGTCTTCATAGCGGAGTCGTCCTGGTCTCCAGAGGGGCCCACATTGCTCTCGCCACTCCCCCTGCAGCAGCAGAAGCAGTGGCAGCACCACTTGGCCATCTTGCTCCTAAGTGTCTTCATAGCGGAGTCGTCCTGGTCTCCAGAAGCACCCACGTTGCTCTTGCCACTCCCCCTGCAGCAGGGGAAGCAGTGGTGGCACCACTTGCCCATCTTGCTCCTGAGACCAAATGGCTTCTTCACAGCGGAGGCAGCGGGTATTGAAGAAACCTCAGCCACCATCTGCTTTGAACAGCCAGGGGAGGCCGGTAGTAGCGAGCAGATCGCGTCTACCAACCAGTTTCACCAACTAGCAGGAAACTCCGGGTTTCCGATCTGTTTGAAGAGAAAGGTCAATCCCAGCCAAAACCTGCCAACCCCAGCAGGGGAGCCCGGCCACCCCACCCGGGAAAACCCACACCCAGCCGGAGAAAGCAGACGCCCACCCGGGGTGACCCCACGCCCACCCCAGGAAGGGCCAACCCCCGCCCCCCACCGCCCAAAGGAAACACCCAACCCAGCCAAGGAAATGCCAAGCCCAGCAGAGAAAAGGTCAAGCCCAGCAAAGGAACGCAAGGGAGGAAACGTCAATCCAAGCGAGAAACACCGGGCAAAGCGACTAACGCCGAGCCAAGCCAGGAACGCCAAGCCAAGCCAGGAACGCCGAGCCAAGCCAGGAATGCCAAGCCGAGCCAGGAACGCCGAGCCAAGCCAGGAACGCCAAGCCGAGCCAGGAACGCTGAGCCAAGCCTAGCCGTTACAGGCAAGCCAAGCCGTTATGCGCGTGCGCGTGCGGTGTGCGCGCCTCGGGCGGCGTCATTGCACGAGGCACAGACAGTGGCCAATGTGTGCAACCCGCGCACAAGTCTTGGTGCCACGAATATCGGTGATAGCCTTGCGTACCCGGCAAACTTCGTGGGAACTGGCCGAGCCTTCAGGCTATGGAGGAGAGGCCTCTGGTTGGAAAAAGCCTCTTGAAGCAGGACCGGGGCTAGAGCGCCTGGAACTGGAGGATGCTGACAGGCTCCTCTGAGGAAAGCCCACAAGACACTCGTGGCGGTGCTGTTGCGGGTGGCCACGGCTGCCGCTCAGAGCTCGGGCTTCTTTCTTATATTTGTTTTGGTTTTATTTTGCTACTATTTTCTACTTTCTTGATGTGATAGCTGAAATTTTTATTTGAGAAATTTCTACTTTTCCGTCATACACATTTAGTGAAATACATTTTCCTGCCAGCACTGGCTTTACCTGTGTTGAATCAAGTATGATATGTCATATTTTTATTCAGTTTAATATATTTAATTGTTTCCCTTGAGACGTTTCCCTTAGGAGTGTGCTTGCTGTTTAGCGCTATTCACAATAGCAAAGACATGGAATCAATCCAAATGTCCATCAGTGATAGACTGGATGAAGAAAATGAGGTACACATACAACATGGAATACTATGCAGCCATAAAAAAGAATGAGATCATGTCCTTTGCAGGGACATGGATGGAACAGGAAGCCATTATCCTCAGGAAACTAATGCAGAAACAGAAAGCGAAACACCTAATGTTCTCACTTATAAGTAGGACCTGAACAATGAGAACACATGGACACAGGGAAGGAAACAACACACATTGGGGCCCCTGGCTGAGGGAGGGAGAGAGCGAGCATCAGGAAAAATAGTTAATGCATGCTGGGTTTAATGCCGAGGCGATGGGTTGATAGGTACAGCAAACCACCATGGCACAAATTTACCTATGTAACAAACCTGCACATCCTGCACATGTACCCCAGAACTTAAAATAAATAAATAAAAATGTAAAAAGGAAAAAAACCAAGAAAACTAAAATGTGTGCTGTTTATCTTTCAAGTATTTAAGATTTTGCTATTATCTTACTTTTTAATTTTTAATTGGATGCCATTTTGGCTGGAGGATACATTCTACATGATTTCAGTTCTTTTAAAACTCTAATGTTTGTTAAAATCCAGGATACAGACCAGCTTGGTTTATGTTCTCTGGGTACCCAAATGTTCTGCTGTATTCTGATGCTAGGGGGTGGAGGAGCAGGATTTTGTTTTGTTTTGTTTTGTTTTGTTTTGTTTGAGGCAGAGTCTCGTTCATTTTGCCTAGGGTGGAATGCAATGGCCTGATCTCAGCTCACTGTAACCTTCGCCTCCTGGGTTCAAGCGATTCTCCTGCCTCAACCTCCCAAGTAGCTGGGATTACAGGCACCCGCCACCACACCTGGCTAATTCTAGTATTTTTAGTAGAGGCAGGGTTTTGCCATATTGGCCAGGCTGGTCTCCAACTCCTGACCTCAGGTGATCCACCCGCCTTGGCCTCCCAAGGTGGTGGGATTACAGGCGTGAGCCTCCACACCCAGCCAAGGGTGGAGTACTTTATAAATGCCAGTGAGCTGCAGCTGCCAACATCAGTAGCTGCGGACGCTGCTAGCGGCTGGGACAGACGGCGGCCAGAGCCAGGACCCAGGCTCCGTGCCACCTGCGCGTGCGGCACACACCTGGACGCTGTCCTCCCGCGGCCTACACAGGCGGGCACAGCAAAGCTGGGACTCATGTTTGAAGGAAGGAAAAAAATGGAACGAGTAACCCAGCACTGTTCTTTCCAGATCCATCCCGCTGGCCCTCTTGTTTCCCACGTTTTTGAAAACTGGCCACTCTGACCTCAGATCCCTAAATCGGCAGCCACTGAGACCTGGCTCTCAGAAGCCAAAGCCCTGGCACTTTCCAGGATGAGCAGGACGAGGTTAAGGCAGGCTGGAGGCTGGTCCAGGACAGCTGAGGGCTGACCGTGGGGGGTCGTGGAGAGGCCACCACTGGGGCCGCTACACGTGACGTGGGATTTGGGCCATTGGGTAGAAGGCGTGGAGATGGGGCGCTGGCAGCGGAGCCAGGGAGGAAAGAGAACACTCTCCAAATTGTCTTCCAGGGTTTCCGTGAGCATTTTATTAACTCAGAATCTGTCAGGAATAATACTAGGGAGTTACCTTTCCCTGAAGATGGCTCTTGTCAGAGTAGTGAGATAGGCGGTGGGGGGGGGAGGGGGAGGGGGGATAGGGGGAGGAAGAGGAATGGGAGGCTCAGTTTATAAATATTAAGATCAGCAATGGTGTGCCACTGGCAGGAGCAGAGGGAGCCTGGAGATTTGGGTGGCTGCAGTTGGTAAGTGGTTGCAATCCAGAGAGTGGGACTGAGGTCCTCCCTTGTCATGTTAGCATCCCGTTTCCTGGGCGCGGGTCTGACGCCCTGCAGGTGGTCATTTCACTCATGGCGGCTTTGTCTCTCTTCTCTCACCCCAGACTCAGTTTCACACTCCAGGGCTGCACACCACCAGCCACCGTCATGTTAACCCCTTCCCAGGTCAATGTGTCCCTCACCTGGAGCCCAATCTGCTGGACAGCCTGGGACCGTCCATTTTCGGGGTGGCGGGCAACCTGGTGGCCATCGTGCTGCTGTGCAAGTCGCGCAAGGAGCAGAAGGAGACCGCCTTCTACACACTGGTATGCGGCTGGCCGCCACCGACCTGTTGTTCACTTTGCTGGTGAGCCAGGTGACCATCGCCACGTACATGAAGGGCGGGTAACCTGGGGCCAGCCCCCGTGCGAGTACAGCATCTTCATCCTGCTCTTCTTCAGCCAGCCCGGCCTCAGCATCATCTGCACCCTGATATCTATACAGGTAATTTGTGTTCCACATTCTCAGAGGAGTTTCATAAGCTTTATGTTTCATCTGGGTTATAAACAGAGTCCTCAAATGCATAAAAAAGAAATCATGCCAGGACTGAATTTCAGCAGGAATTATTTTACCTATTCAAAATTAAAATACTTCAGTTTTGTTTGAAAATGTGTTTTTGTTAAAGATACGTTTTTGAAAAAAATTTAGGTAAACATTTAATAATGTCCCCTTTTCTATCCCAAAAAGTAATTTCATAGTTTATTTAAATTTTTTAACAAAATGTAGATTTAAAAAAAAAATAGATTTAAAAAAAAAATCCAAAATACTGTGTCAACATGTAATCAATGTAAAAATTACTAGTTTGCATTTTTTCATATGAAATCTTTGAAATCCATTGTGTATTTTACATTTCATTACGTCCCAACTCAAATGTGAAATTTTCATCGAGAATATCTGAACTGTATTCAGATGAATAAAAATTGTAGTTAAAAAGTTCAACATAGATTTAGTAGGGGGCGTGCAGCCAGCTTGCAAATCAGATCTCGGCTGAGCGGCCAGGCAGCTAACCCCCGAGGAGCGGCCTCCTGGCGTCCCCAGCGCCAGGAGTTGAGGATGTCCTACAACCCATCAGCCTGCCCCCAGCAGACCCCCGGCTCCAGCACCCCTGGCCGGGCACCCCGGTCCCTACAGGAAGCGTCCCGTGCGTCGGGCTCAGTGCCAGGAGCGCTGCCCCTTTCAGACAGCTGTTTAAGACTTTGGACCGCCTTCCATCGGCTGTGTGCAGGCCATGAAACCACCTGGCGCCCAGGGCTCCCAGAGCACCCACCCGGAACTGCTGTCGGTCACAGGGGAGATGGGCAAAGGGATCCGGACCACCTATGCTGGCAGCACGAGCACCACGGAGCACGTGAAGAGAGGGATCATCCATCCCTAGTCAGAGCGCCTGGCAGAGACAGGGCGGAACGCTCGCATTTAACAGGGAGCTCCTAAGCCTCTGTGTCTGGACTTTTCCCGGCCACTCCAGAGCACCTGCTTCTCCCTGGCCCTCATCCCTAGTTGCACTAACCATCCTGGGCTTCCTGTCCTGTGTCCCTTGATGGTGCCCTCAGGAACCAAGGGGCGGCTCTCACTCCAGGTGGCAGCACTAACGATCCCCCCTCCCCCCACCCCACCCTGCCAACGCAACAAGAGTTAGCAGTGAGGTCCCCGTGAGTCCCACCCATGACCTGCCGACAGTGTTGCCCACTGGAACCTTCTGCGGCCCCCACTACTCAGCCCTTCCCAGCACTTCTCCCACGTGCCCCGAGCCTCCTTCTCCCTCAACACGGGCTCAGGCCTCAGGCCTGACACTTCCCTGCCTTGTGTCTTTTGCTAAATATGACATTTCTATATTAATAAAAGATGATTTGGAGTTGTGCTCTCTAAAAAAAGTTTAATATGAAAGAGAAATAAAAGGAAATTTAGCAAAGGAATATATCGATGAATATTTAAATACTTAGATGACATTACTACCAGACATAATGAGATCAGTATTTCATTTACTTATGATTAATATTTGTATTTATTTTTTATTGATTTTATTTATGTATTTATTTTTAGTATACTTTAAGTTCTAGGGTACATGTGCACAACCTGCAGGTTTGTTACATATGTACACATGTGCCCTGTTGGTTTGCTGCACCCATTATCTCCTCATTTACATTAGGTATTTCTCCTAATGCTATCCCTCCCCACACCCCGACCCCATGACAGGCCCCTGTGTGTGATGTTCCCCGCCCTGTGTCCAAGTGTTGTCATTGTTTAATTCCTGCCTGTGAGTGAGAACATACAGTGTTTGGTTTTCTGACCTTGTGATAGTTTAAACAAACTAGCAAGTTCAGAAGTCACTTTATAAGAGAAATTATGAAAAATAAAGTATTACTGACATTGGTAACAGAATAAAAGTTAGAGTTAGACAAAGTATTAACAAATAAGCTTATTTATTTATAAGAGAAGGAAAAATATTAAAAGGATTAAATGATGTCTTGTCAACATGAAGAAAAACTGTATTATATATCATTCATTTGTTAACTTATTATTGTGTTTCCTTGTATAATTTTCACTTGGTTTTGTCAGTTTTACTACTTGCTTCATTATTTCAAAAACTACATCTTCATAGACCGTTTCAGCTTTTGCTGTGTGGGCAGAATTATAAAACCCAGTTTCAAAATTTCAACTGAACGTTGTCAGCATTTTTCTTTGGGATTTTATTGAAAAAAAAAAAACCCCAAGTAATTGTGTGTGTGTGTATTTTAGCCTTATCATGAATGTAATAACAATAAAATCAAACAGAAGCAAATGGATAAGCAATATGTTGGACTAGCATCTCAAGTATGAAAATGGCATTGCCAACAGTGATACAATTTTTTTCAAAATGGTAAACTTTTTAAACTATAATCTTATTTTAACCTAAAATCTTACCATCGGAAAGTGCAGTGTACATTAAAATGTTCTGAAATGCCTTTATTCACATTTATTAAATGGTCGTATTCATTCAGTTATCTACAAATTGGTTTTTCACTTCTGTAATTGTCTTATAGAATGTTCAGAAGTTGTGCAGAATGTGAGATAATTTTCTATTGAATATGATCATTTTATCATTGCAAGACATCAAACATCCCTGTTTCCTACCAAATAAATGTACAATAGCGATCAATGTAAAGACGTTTTTCAAAAAAGATACATTTTTGAGTTATAAAACAAGGATTTTAAAACTTGAATTGTTACAGTGAATATATCTTAATATAGGCTACAGTCACTTTAGATAAAAAATTACCTCACGTCTATTTTCAGTATTACTTAAAGGTGTTTATGTAGTGGCAAAGATTTTTTTTTTTTTTTTTTTTTTTTTTTTTTTTTTTTGCCTAGAGGCAGATATTTTTCCACATGGCTATTTATGGTACGAAACTGTATTTAAATGCATGTACACATATAAAAGCTGCCACTGTGGCTGTAAACTATTAAAAGTTACAAAGATTAAAAAAATAAAAAATATTTGTTTTTCTATGAAATGTCTTTATTCAAGTCCAAATTTAGAGGTTTAAAATGCTTGAAATGAATAAAACTGAGTGTTTCACATATTTCAGTTGGAATGGCCTTTGTCCTAATTTTATTAGTGAAGCAGCAGACCGCATTTTTTTCGTACTCATACGCCTTCAAAAGGTGGACAGAAAAAATTGATAAAACTTCTAGGACATTACGTGATGAAACACATTAAACACTAAAGGAGAAATACAACCTCACTGTTTATAAAAGACATATGAGAAGGAACCCTGCATACATATATCTATCAGTTTTGGATTTTCAAAAAATATTTGCCTTAAAATGAGCTTCATTAGAATATGCGTTCTCCCACAAAGCCAAGGAAAGTAAGTTAGACACAGGATCTGGAAGTCTACGTGTGTGATGTAACTTCATTGAATACATTTCACAAATAAGGCAGAAATGTATCCGTGTGACCCAAAATATTCTCTAAATTTTCTCAAAGCAATGCGGCCACATCTATTATCTTTTACCATGACTAGTGTTCATTCCATACGTTTGAACATTACCTCGCCTATTTGCAGCCTCCTATCTCTGCGATTAATTATGGCTAACATTCTCAGCAGTCAAACATCTTGCAAGTGACAGCTTGAAAACGCCTACCAGCATGATGTTCACTCTGCCACCTGACTAGCTTGTCTTCCATCTACACATTGCGGTATTTTGAAGAGCGCTTTAGTATTGTAAATTTGATCCAACATGTGTTCAACGAGATGAAATCTTCAATATTGCACTACCTGTGAATCGGGAGAATGTTAATTTGCTTCTGTAGTTTTAAGTGTATTCTTAGAGGTAGATGAAGCCATATTATATCATTGGATTCAAGAAGTAAAGTAAATAGAAGAAAAAAAGATGTTATTTTAGTTTGGTTATGTTTGTATCTTAAGTTTTCTTTTCCAGATATATGAGAGCCTACTAAACACACTGAATAAAATGTGGTAGCCGTGGGTTAAATATCATACTTTATGTTGTGTTTATTAATTCCAGGATAGAGTAGAAAAATATGCTCTCTTATATAATATAAAAATAATATGGGAGAAAGAAGTAAACAATTAACTTAGAGATATCATTAATTAATTTCTTTTATAAATGAAACACTAAATAATTTCTATTTGTTTTGACAAATAGAGAATATGTTTAGAATCAATGCTTTATTACTTGGAAAGTGGAGTAAAAATTTTAAATGCATTATTCAGATTGTATTATTACTATGCACTACAGATCACATACATTGGTCTTTTCTTCGTATTAGACATTAATTAATGGCAAACGTCCCTTCCAGGGACTACTTAATATGAGTAGTAAAGCATCTGGAATTTCTGAAATAATAAAAGTGACCTAAATCACCGTGTTTGGTAAATTCACAACATCCAAATGGCAGGAGGGGAGTGGTGGAGGTAGGGAGGGGAATGCTCATGCTCTCATTATTCCCAAACGGATTCTTACAAGTCTTCTCACTGGGCACATGGATGCACCTCAGTAATACACAATGTCTTAGACAGCCACAACTGTCTGCACTTTTTAACAAGGTACATTTCAACATTATTATTCCTTGCCACCTCAACATCAGACATTTTCTCATGTCATCTTTCACTTCTGAGGAGCTGAATTATTGATCCATAAACTGAATCCATAGCTATGTATCTGTGGATGTTTTTAAATTATGTGAAAATTTCGTATATGCTTTTTTCTGGGGAAAGTATCAGAACCTGGTGATTGTAACAAAAACAATCACTCGTGTTAATATTTAAGTCTTAATTAATTCGGGAAAATTTGCACACACCTAAAGGTCAGATATTATTTTGTACCCTACATATAAAACCTTTTTTTTTTTTTTTCTGAGATGGAGTCTCACTCTGTTGCCCAGGTTGGAGTGCAATGGAGTGATCTCGGCTCACTGCAAACTCCACCTCCCATAACATTAATGATCACTGATCAAAGATCACCATAACAAATATAATAATAATGAAATATTTAAAAAATTGTGAGGATTACCAAAATGTGAAACCAAGACACAAAGTGAGCACAGGCTGTTTATTAAATGGTACCAATAGACTTGTTTCACCTGGTTTGTCACAAACATTTCATTTGTAAATAAAAGAAAAAAAGGCCATATCTGTGAATAAAGAGAAGTGCAATAAAACATGTTTGTGTTAATTTGACTAACTTTATTCCAACTTAATGTAAACTAGTTTATTTTTATTTTTATTTATTTATTTATTGAGACGGAGTCTGGATCTTGCCCAGGCTGGAGTGCAGTGGCGCCCCTCAGCTCACCGCAAGCTCTGCCTCTGGTGTTCACACCATTCTCCTGCCTCAGCCTCCCGAGTTGCTGGGACCACAGGTGCCCGCCACCACGCCCGGCTAATTTTTTGTATTTTTTAGTAGAGACAGGGTTTCACTGTGTTAGCCAGGATGGTCTTGATCTGACCTCGTGATCCTCCTGCCTTGGCCTCCCAAAGTGCTGGGATTACAGGCGTGAGCCACCGCTCCTGGCTGTAAACTAGTTTTAAAACAGTTTATAAAACTCTAAAATGAACCTGGCAAATTTAGAGCAATAATAAAATGATTTAAATTAGAGAAGCCTTTTTAAAAAAGGATAAATAACAAATGTCTCATTGGATTTATTAAAGTTGTTTCAAGTTCAGCTCTGAGGTTCTTAGAAACTAAAGTAAAAAGTATGACCAGTTTCTGAAGTCAAGACAAAATCATACAATCTTTAACTTAGAAAATTATCTTCTGTGTTGTGTCCTAAGCATAAAACAAATGTAAAGACTTGCCCTGACACTCTGTAAGTTGTTCCACTCCAATACACACTGCAGAAATGTTTCCTGGCAAGAACAGCAAGTCAGAAGCCTTTTCAACACAATAAGGAGGGATATGCTATATATAAAAAAAAAAGATGAGGAGGAACAATAGCACCTTAGAGAAGTGAGAAGTCTCAAAAGAGACATGTATAAGGAGAGCAGTTGCAATTATAAAGAGTAAAATATGGAATGATGAAAAAAGATACTTCAAAGAAAGTTTTCCTCAGTACTTTGCAATGCTCTTGCCACCTTCTGAAGAAAGCTGGCTCCTCCTGGAAACAGGGTATTTGGACCCAGGCTTTGGAATGGAGTGACCATCTGCATCCAACTACCTTAAACTCACCTTTGTGAACATAGGGTAATAATAATTGGGTTACATAAAAGTCACTTTTAATCTAAAATGTCGTTCATTAGTTTGACCAACTTTTTTTTTACCACTGGCCACTTGATCCTTGTCTTGTTTGACCAGGGTTGTCAAACAAGGTTTTTTGTTTCCTTCTTTGAAGGAAAGAGTCAATGTTTCTCCCATTCCAGTATATCCACTTGAGGAATTTTTGATAAAATGGCCAATGAATGGGCAGTAGAAGAAGTTACAGGCTGCTAATAAAATGCTGAGTAATAAACCTTGGAAATTCTAAAATCGTTTGCAGGAAGACCTTGCTTATTTTGTAACTATTATGTATTATCATATGTATACTTAACTCTTTGAATGTGTTAGTGTTCAAAGTATACCTTAATTTTATATATATATTTAAATTACATAAGATAAAGCCACTAACAATTTTTTAAACATTTTCTTATATTTCCTTTCAGTATTTTTATATGTATGCATCAGTACTCAGTAATATTGCTGAATGCATGTTTATATTTACAAAGCCTCTCCCCTTGTGCAAACTCTAGTCAGGATCCTCTAGGCCTCCTCTAGGCCTCAGCCTTCAGTGTTCTTCCTAGTCTGGCCCCCATCTCTCAGGTTTAGGAAGAAACTTGCAAAGAATCCCCCACTCTCAATACTGATCACGTTTGATATCTGATCAAATTTGTAATCTCCCACCACCCTCCAGATGATTTCTGACCAGCTTGGCCTGTCTTCAGTAAGAATCCTATTAGATCTGTTTAATCCAAATGCCCTTTGCCCCTGATGTTTCCTCTTAGTATGCCCAGTCGAACAAATTTTCAAACATTAAAAAAATCTTAGACAAAACTAAGTTCAGATAGTCTAGAATGCTTACGTTCAGCTCTTGGCTTTCTGAACACCTGGCATATCCTCTTTAAATGGTCTCAATACAAGTAAACACAAAATGAATAGAAGTAGACATTAGAGATGGGCAAAATGGAGAAATACAGGAATGAACAGAAGTTTCTATTTCAGGTAATTAGATAAATTTTAAGATGTTTATAGTTAACTTTGTTAATTAGTTTTAGCCCCTTGAACCTTTGAGAACATTTTATTACTATATTTATCAAACGTTATTTTTTTTAACATAGAATGGTATTTTCACTCAAATCTCTTGAAACATATTTATAGTTAATAAATTTTATTTAATATCGATTGTTTCTTTTTATTAGTATTTTCTTTTAAAAATAATTTTGGCCGGGCACAGTGGTTCACAGCTGTAATCCCAGCACTTTGGGAGGCCAAGGTGGGAAGATCACTTGAGGTCGCGAGTTCGAGACCAGCCTGACCGACATGGAGACAACCCAACTCTACTAAAAATACAAAAATTAGCTAGGCGTGGTGTTGTATGCCTGTAATCCCAGCTACTTGGGAGGCTGAGGCAGGAGAATCGCATGAACCTGGGAGGCAGAGAGTGCCATGAGCCAAGATCGCACCATTGCACTCCAGCCAGGGCAACAAGAGCAAAACTTCATCTCAAAATAATAATAATTATTATTAGTAGCATTTTAATTTTATTTAAATATATTTGTTCCATACCTTCATAATGGGTTACCTCAAATGAATTTATTATATAACTGGAGCTCAAATTTAAGTTTATTTATAAAATATGATTATCATTCAGCCTTATTGATTTGAAAAGATTATAAAAGAAAGTCAGAGGAAGAAGATCTTATACCTTCTATAAATACAATATTTTCCCAAGGTCATGTGCATGCATCATGCCTAATATCAATCATTGATATCCTCAATGCAAGTACCATATGCTATACGGAACATGTGGACTGTTTCTGTGGCTACAGAGCAACATGAGATTTCTGTTTTATTTCATTTTTTTCTGAATACTTTTATAATCATAAATACTTAATAGATTATAAAGAAATAATACTAAAGTACATTTTATATCTCAGGAAATGAGGTAGATTTGGTTAGTTTACACACTGAAAATTTTATAATTTTATGTTAGACAAATATTGTTCATACTTATGAACTAAAGTTCCTAGCTTTGGAGTTAATGTTATGTTTCACCTGAAAGGACAAAGCCTTGACCATCTGGATTGTTTTAGCTAATGAAATATGAAGGAAAATCATGTGTGCCACCTTTGGGCACACAAACTTTAAGAACTGAAATTTCTTATCCTTTCAGCTTGTGTCCCCGATTAAAGAATATATAGAGCAAATTAACATATATATTAATAGAGATGTATAACTTATATCACTTATACTACAATAGAATGTTATTTTCACTTACAGGTAGCTTAATAAGGGTAAGACAAAGGAATTGAAGCTCTTCAATCTGCTATTGGAGTGTATCTTCATAAGCCTATCTAAGAACATACATATTTGATTTAGAAGTATGAGAAGTCTGACATGTTATTGGAATACAAACTCCATTGGGTTGGAATCTGATTACTTTGCACTCTGCAGTGTCTCAACTCTTCATAAATATGTAGCCCAATTGAATACTTGATTAAGTCACTGAGATTTTGAGATTTTTTTTCTAGCAAAACCTAAGTTATTGTGAATTATAGTCCTGTTATGTGCTCTGTCTTCTCAAATTTTTCTCGAGTTCAGCTTTTTTTCTATGTTTTACTTACCTAATTTATCAATGAATATTAACATGATACTGCCCAGTCTTAATGACCCATGAAAAAACCTCGGCTGTTAAGGCTAAAGGAACCAATGGCGAGGGCACCCCAAGTCTCCACCGAAGAGCAGAAATATGCACTTCTGGGTCATAATAGTTATTAACTGATGATTTTATTTTGGCTGTCTAAATCTCGTTCTCACATTTTGATAATATTTTTACATTTAGAAAAGATTGTAATTAGCTACCAAGTGAAAGATGTTAAAATATTCTGCATTATATACAGTCATTTTAAAAATTGTCACATAGCCTTATGAATTAGGTATACTACATCTATTAAATGCATTTTAGAAATGAGGACACTGACTCTGCTGGTTCCTTTTTTTCTTCCATAAGAATATTATGCTCTACCCTGTCATAATGCTCATCACAACTGCACTAAATTATTCAAATCTTTTTTTTTTTTTCCTGCCAGAGTATGAGCTCCAATTGGACAGATTCTGACAATGTAAGTGTCACTGTTTGCTGCATGAATAAATGGATTGGAAATTCAACCCATTTGCCAAATGTGCACACATTTTTAAGTGGTATATAATGGGTTTTCCACTAAGCCTGTCTGAGTCAATCCTCCTTGTATATCGCCTACCTTTAATACTCTATGTGCCTGAGGATTATATATTAATGTGCTGACCATGCTTTCATAAGGGAGTTAAATATCAGGCCACCTCTTTCCCTGCATATTATCCATCTAAACTGAAATGGATAGGCTGTACCTCCAGAATGACTCAGAACAGAAAAGCTCTCAGTCTTTTAATACTTCCATTTTTTTAAATGGACATGTGACTTCTATCTTTTATATTTGGGCACATTTTACAAATTTATTCATGTCATTTTATTGGTATCTTAAGGTTACATAAAAACTATCAATGAGTATGTACTTCTTGCTTTAAAAAATTCTTAGCCCAAGTAAATTTATTTTAAGGAGAACTTAGACATGCAACTATCGGTTTATCGTGGTTTCATTATCCTAAAGCTACTAGTAGTCACATTTTATTTTGCTGTTTTTCTGTTTGTTCTTCTATTATCTGTCTCATTTGAGAAGACAACCTGTGGATTGATTTAGAATATCAGTTTTTTTATTGAAAACCTCTGATTTTTAATCACTATCACTGTCTTTTTGTATTTGCAATTTAGAAGTTTTTATATAAATAAATAGCACTTACTTTGTCATTTGGACTTGCAAATTCTAACCTAGAATGAGAGCGTCTCTAGTCCTGAGCATTATATTATTGGTGGAGGCTTTATATAAGGTCTAATTATATTTACCTTTATTCCACATCCCAAATCCAACTGTAAAATATATATTAATATAGCGAAACTAACATACATCACTTATACAATATCATTAGAAAGATATTTTTATTTATAATAGATTAACAAGAGATAAGACAGAGGCCTTCACCTCTGCAATCTGCCTTTGAAGTGTATTGTCATAAACCCAGGTAGGAACATGTGTATTTAATTCAGAGGTATGCCAAGTCTAACACACTTTGAAATATAAAATTCACTGGGTGGGGATTTGATGAATTAGCTCTCCACAGTGTCACTCCCAAAAAGATATAAAACATAGCTGCTCAATAAATATTTATTAAAAGAAGAAACTAAGTGGGTGTCTACTTAAGAAAGTTATTGATGTAGCTAGCAAGTAGATTGCCCTGGAGAGAGAAGGAAAAAAATGTTTTCAAGAGAGTGAGATTAACAAAGATTTATTTTTAAAAGTTGAGAAGAATTATTTAAAATTCAAGAAGTAATATCTGCTGTGCAATTGAAGTTGAGGTGCAAGTAGAAAGATGAGGCTGAACGATTACATTTAAATGCCCCCTTATAAGTGAATGTCATGGGTGTGATCTGGAGGCAAGAACAAAGGGTCATGAGTTATACTGGGGTAGCCAGCCATGGAAAAACCTCAAAGAGGCAAACATAAGCCAAACCAGAGAACACTGCAAAATGCTGAAGATCATATTAAAAATTCTAAAGATGGAAAGGCATAATTAGAATTCAATTGAAAGTCAGGGTAAGCACTCAGGATAAAGATGATGCAGTTATGAGAATAGACCAGAAAAAAATGAGATCTGCCTAGTGTAAGTGACAAAAATAGTGGGGGTTTGGCACAGTGTATTTTGGCATACGAATTTCCCTTAGTGGTTGTTAAATCAGTACTGTTCAGACATCAAGGGCTAGATCATCAACTGTTTTGTGTCCCAGTTATCATATTTAAACTTTATCTGTAACACTATATGGAGCTCTTGTATAATTTTTAGCTGAAGACTGACATAGTTATTTTGTGTTTTGTAAAAGTCACTCTGACATCTGTACAGAATACGTAATTGAAAATGGTCATAAACTTGAAGAACAGGATATAGGTTTTACTGGAGTAATTAAGTTAAACTTATTTTTAATGAACAAGAACATTGTTAAGCAACAGATGAATAAATAAAAATTAACTGAAAATACAAGAATCTGCTATGGAAATTAAATCAAATATATTAATGCAAACATTTTGTTGTGTATTTAAAAGCAGTAATTCATATAATGAACTTGTTATATCTTTGTCTTACCCTAACCCCAGCTCTAATTTACAAGTTTTTTTCAAAGTGTATACAAAATTAGCATTATGAAAAGTAGTCTGAGTGCTTATTAGGAATTTATCCCACAGATATTTGAAGCCTTCTACTATCAATGTATTTCCAGCCTATACTGAAATAACTGAAGTGACAAGGACTCCAAAATCTCCACGAATAGACCAACTAAGTCTTGAAAATTATGGAGGTTTTTCTTGTATTAGCATGGGCGTATCATTCTTTTCCTTTTCCTCGTTGTTTCCGTTCTTCTGCTACGGTTCAAAAATGTTACTTGACAGATGAAATGTGCTGTTAATTACTTTGAATATTTATTTTATTTATGTATTTACTTATTTATTTTGAGACAGAGTCTCCCTCTGTTGCCCAGGCTGGAGTGCAGTGGCAGGATCTCGGCTCACCGCAAGCTCCGCCTCCCGAGTTAACATCATTCTCCTGACTCAGCCTCCTGAGTAGCTGGGACTACAGGCACCCACCACCACGCCCGGCTAACTGTATTTTTTAGTAGAGACAGGGTTTCACCAGGTTAGCCAGGATGGTCTAGATCTCCTGACCTCGTGATCCGCCCGCCTCGGCCTCCCAGAGTGCTGGGATTACAGGCCTGAGCCACCGCGCCCGGCCTATTTATTTTATTTTTTAAAATAATGCCTGCTGTTAAATAACCCTTAGGGGGGCCTATATATTTAAAATTTTCTTTGATAATTATCAGTCACAATTTGTAATCGTAACAGAGGGAATGATGAAGGTAAGTGGCAAAAAGTGTTTATTTCTGGTCTCTATGAGTGACAAGTGGTAAAATTTTCTTAAGGAACTTTGTATCGAGAAATAGCAGTCCTTGCTATTCTCATAAAATCTTATATAAAGATTTATTGTATCTCCTTCAAAATTTTAAGAGAATGTGATATTATAACATGTTTCACTCAGACAAGAAACTGGTATAATCTAGTATCCTTGAGCTAAATTCAGAATATAGCTTCCACTTTTCAAAGTTAATATTTTATTACCTCTTTTCCTTTTCATAAACAAAACAGTAAAAACATTTTCACCCCGATGTGATTTGGATGCTTTGTTCCTCCAAATCTCATGTTGAAATGTATCACCAATGTTGGAGGTGGGGCCTGGTTGAAGGTGTTAGGATCATGGGGGTGGATCTTTCATGAATGGCTTGGTGCCATCTTCATGGTAATGAGGGAGATTTTCCTCTGAGTTTACAGGACATCTGGTCATTTAAAAGAGTCTGGGAACTTTTTCCTGTCTCTCTTGCTTCTGCTCGGGGCTTGTGATGTGCTGGATCCCTCTTTGCCTTCTGCCATGATTAAGCTTCCTGAGGTCCTCACCAGAAGTGGATGCTGCCACCACACAGCACATGCCATTACAATGCCAGAGTGAAGAAGCCTTGGCAGCTTCCACCTAGATGCTAGAGAATGTATAGGAAGTCTGGGTGACCAATCACAAGCTGTAGCCCCACACAGAGTTCCAGCCAGTGTACTTCCCAGTGGAACTGTGGGAACAGGGCAACTGCCTTCCAGATCCCCACATGGTACAGGCACCAGCATCTGAAACTGAGGCAGGAAATTAAAGAAAAGTAAAAACGTCTTGATAATATTATCTGATGTGCTCTGGAGACTCTCCCAGCACTCCCTCAACACAGGGAGAAGAAAAACAAATTTTCCTTTGTTTTATGGAATGAGTTTGTAGATTCCTATTCTCTGTAACTAGTGACTTCGAGTATTCTGTTTTATCTAAGAAGTACAACGAAGGTCATGAGAAGCCTGAGCGGGTCTGGACTACAGCTGCCTGGGCACCATAGTGAAGGTTTCTCTCTTTTGGAACGGGAATATTTACCCAATGACTGTGCTACTCTTGTATCTTAGAAATAAATAACTTATTTTTGATCTTATATGCTCACAAATGGATGGAACTTGTCTTGAGTCTCAAATGAGACTGGACTTTATGAGTTGATGCTAGAATGAGGCTAGACATTTTGTGACTATTGAAAAAGGATCATTTTATTTTGCAATGTAAAAAGAACATGACATTTGAGGAGCCAGGGATGGAATGATATGGATTTTATGTTACTTTCCTCAAAATCTCTTGTTAAAATGTAATCACCAGTGTTGGTGGTGGGGCCTGGTGGGAGCTTCAGGATTATGGGTGTGGATTCCTCACAAATGGCTTGGTGGCATCCTCATGGTAATGACAGAGCTCTCACTCTGAGTTCACATGAGACCTGGTGTTTGTTTAAAAGGGTCTAAGACTTGCCCCCTTTTGCTCCTGCTCTTGCCATGTTACACACTGGATCTTTTTTTTTTTTCATCTTCTACCCTGATAGTAAGCTTCCTGAGGCCCTCACCAGAAGTAGATGCCAGCATGATGCTTCCTGTACAGCCTGTAGAACCATGAGCCAATTAAACCAGTTTTCTTTATAAATTATCCTGCCCCAGGTAGTCCTTTATAGCAATACAAAATGGATTAACACAGGCCACATTTAAGACAATTTCTCAGTTTTTCTTAGCCTTAACTAACCTAAATACTATCAACCAAAATGTAAGTGAGGGCAGATCTCAATAGACTTAGAGTTATTTTGCCAAGGTTAAGTATACACATGGAAAAAAGAAACACAAGTTACAGTAGGAACTATGTCCTGTACTTTTCCAAAGAAGATTTGGAGAACTTTAGTACTTACTGGGGAAAAGAGGAAGTGAGATGGAAAGAAAAAAGGAACAAGAGAAAGAGAGGGGACCATTGTGGAATGGTTACTTTCTCCTGAGGTTCTAATGCTCAATGCATCTACATTTTGCCTGTGAAAAGAAAGGAGCAGGGGAAAAGTCAATCATGCATTTGTCTCCCACTCAGTAAATCTACATTTTACACATGATAAACTAAGAATGTAAAATTATAGTGATCTGTTTGAGAGTAAAAGGAAGGCAATTTTTGCATGACCAAGTTCCCAAGCTTAACTTTTTCTTTTGGGATAGTGAGCTTGGGGTCCCAGTATTGTATTTTTCTTTCACAATACAAAATAAATCTATGAAAGCACGTTAAGATACAGTTGATATTATCATCGAAATGAGATATTATACACAGATGTCATAAGGCCACCTCTTATTTTTATCCTTTATTCAGTCACTAAAAATCTCCTTGCACACTGTGGAAAGAAAAATAGACTTCATGTTAAAAGCTAAAACTTAGTATTTTTATCTTTCCATAGAATTGATTTGAAGACTGGCCTCATACCCCATTTGCAGTGAAGAACTGAACCTGGCTTAGAGTAAGCCCTGGATAACTACAAACAGGTGGTTGGCAGTCTGAGTAGCAGACACTTAATCCACACTTGCTATAGTTAAAGACAGACATATTTTTCCAGCATAGGCATTTCCCTGACACTAATATCAGTGAACATGTTCTGTGCGCCCTTCATGATTGTATAAACTTTGATCACCATTGCTTCATCTTTCATGCTCACAGACTGAGTGATCCTTTTGCCCTTCCACACGTGGCCATTCCTCTCTCTCTTCAATAATTCAACTTTATTAGTCTCCAGACTTTCTTCTTCATATGTATATATATGATATTATTTATTTATTTATTTCTCAGAGACAGGGTCTCATTCTGTCTGCCTGGCTGGAATGCAGTGACATGACCATAGTTCACTGCAGCCTGGACTCCTGGTCTATCCTCCTACCTCAGCCTCCAGAAAAACCTGAGACTACAGACGTGTGCCACCATGCATGGCAAAGTTTTCAATTTTTTGTAGAGACGGTCTCCCTATGTTGCCCTAAGCTTGTCTCAAACTTCTGGCCTGAAGTGATTCTCCCACCTTGTCCTCTCAACGTGCTGGGATTCCAGGCCTGAGCCACCATGACTACCAGATTTTCTTCAACTTCATTCTCCTTTGAGGAAGATAAAAAACATCTGTACCTCATTTTCCAAATGTGGAGGCTCCATTGTTTAGACCAAAGGCAAAACAATGATTTCTGTATTCCGGAAAGCTTTCTTTCTGATCCCAGCATTCTCCAGGCTCCAAATGCTCATTGAACAATTGTATTCACGAATTGATGCAGCACTTCTTCAATTCTAATGTGCATGTGCGCTGCCTGGGGATTTGGTTAAAATACAGGGGCTAATTCAGTAGGTCCAGTGGGGCCCAACATTCTGCATTTTTAGGAAGTTCCTGGGCGATGCTGCTGGTGTATACACCACACTCTCAGTAGTGATACATTACTGCAATAATTGTTAGAGCCTTTCTCTGTATCAGAAGAAAATGTTCTAAGAGTGTATTCTTTCTATTCCATCCTTGTCTCCAAAAGCATGAATTCCTACTTTTTCATGTTGGCATAAATTTATTTATTTTTCTAAGAAAAAAACACACACCCACACAAGATGTCACAGCAATTTATTTATGTACATTTAACATTAATAAAATTTGGAAGAGCTTAATGTTGGCGAATATATTTAAATGTCTTTATTACATATTTCTTGGATACAGAAACTGGTCATCAAGGCATGTACTGTATAGGCTGTTCTTGTACTGCTATAAAGGAATACCTGAGAGTGGGTAATTTATAAGAAAAAAATGTTTAACTGGCTTATCTTTCTGCAGGCTATAGAGGAAGCATGGCCCAGGCATCTGGTCAGCTTCTGGGGCATCCTCAGGGAGCTTTACTTTTGGTGGATGGCAAAGCTGGAGCAGGCACGTCACATGGTAAAAGCAGGAGCAACAGAGAAGAGAAGGTGTTACCCTTTACAACAACCAGATCTCTCAAGAACTCACTTACTATTGTGAAGACAGCAACAAGCGGTAAGAGATCCACCCCCATGGCCCAAACACCTCCCACCAGGCTCCACCTGCAGTATTGGAGGTCACAGTTCAACATGAGATTTGTAGTAAGGTCATATATTCAAACCATATCAGACATACATAAAATGAAATTGGCAAATAACTGGGATGATACCTAATAGGGGTGACCCAAGCTAAAGACAAAGCTATCTGATGCGATAATTTTTTTCAAAATGATACAAATGGGGACCAATAAATTCAACTATCTCTAGCCCCAGCTCTGGCAAAAGTTTGTCCCAAGGGCTAAGTATCTGTGCCATTCCAATATGTGAATGAAGAGATGGGAAATTTGGTTTATAGTTAAAAATCTAGTCCTGGGGGTTACGGGATATAAGACTTACTCCTACATTAAAGAGTTAGAACTAGATAGCAAGGTAAGTAAATTCAGTATGTGTCTCCTCCAACGCAGGGGAAAAAGAAGGAGCACAATGCATTTAAAGCTAGACCTAGTTGGGACATGACATGAAGTCTCATTGAGTTGTTTTAGTAAGCTGCACACCTCCTTCCTTAGATGAGTTTAAGGGATTTCAGGAAAAATCAGGTATGTTTCTCTTTATAGATTATTTTACTATGCACCAATGGGATTGCAGCTCCAGTATAAATAAGAGATTCCACCGTATCTCACTTGAATAAAATAACTATCTGTGCCTCACGGCTTCTATATTTCTTCATTAACATTATTTTTTATATCCTTTTGTGCAAATGTGGACATTTTATGACTTTTGGCAAGACATTTTGAAAGTCTAAACTGTATTTACATGTATTTCTTGTCACCGTGATGACTGGACATTTTTAGGGAGAAGAAACATTTCTTTCCCACTCCTGAAGTTTCTTCCAAATAGCAGGGAAGCTCCGCTAGTTGGTTATGCTGCCTCTCTCCACTTCCTCACACACCTGTTGCTGAGTACTAGAAAAAACTAGGCATGAAAAGCTGGCTCCTTTTCTCCTGCTTTGTGGAATGGCTAGCCTACAGAAATCATATGCTCTTAGGCATGTGATCCATTTAATTGCAAAGGCCCTGTCCCCTGGAGAGGCTTATGATGGTCCAAGGCTGTGGGTGACCAGGAGGTTATGTTGCTCTGATTCTGGCATCAATTGTAGGAAATCCATTGTTGAACTGCTCAAGCCACACTCTCCAAATCTATTAGTGACCAAAGTGATATTTTGGTTCCTAACTACAGAATCTTTTGTCATACCTCTCTGTGTTTCACACTTCATCAGAGAAGAGTGGTAGTATTTACTTGGCATTCCTTTGAACCTCAGCATTATTCATCTTCATTAACATTTGGAGAACTCCAGAAGGTTGGTTCCAATAGGAAATATGTGGTTTCTTCCTTATGATTATGTGTACATGAATTGTAATCTTTATTAATAAATGTCTCAAAATCAAGACTTGGGGAACTTGGCTTGAGAAAACTGAAATGCAACTTCAACTTCATCCCTGAATAAACTTTGGAACTCAAGCTCTTCTGATTTCAGTGACCTCACATAAAAAATGGGGTTCAGATCTGTACTGTACTTAAAGCTTGGCTGAGAGGTTAGAATGAATGTGAAAATATATTGACAATTATAAAACAACACAAATGTATGTCATTATTCTAATAATTCCTCATGTGTATGTAGGAAACACACATTGGTAAAGTAAATGGCATTACTTTTGATTTTATTCAATTTGTTTCCCTTTATAGAAAGCTGGAATAAACCATTTTTTCCTTCTAGAAACAAACACTATTACTCTTTATTGATTGCATCAGATTCTTATTGTATACTATAATGTGCACTTTCTCCTAGGGTGACTTTTTATGAGTATTAAGAATGGATCATTTTTATATGTAAGTCTAAGGTAGGCTGAGAAGTATTTTCTACTCACATAAGATCTTTAAAAGTGAATTATGTTTATACCACTTACGTAGTTTCTTTTTAATGATGTAAATAGCACCTTGTTTATTATGACAAATTTTTAGACTTAGTCCTTTTAGTTATACGAAGTGTTAAATGACATTGTTAGCCTATTTTAGTGTAGGCACTTTAAAATGTCAGCCAAACAGATGTTCCACTATAAACATGAATAACAATGAAGGAGAGTAAGACTAAATATAGGATATTTTATTATGTTAATATTAATATTATTTAAAATTCAGTAGTGATAACATTGTATATAATAATGAAGAAACAAGAAAGACCAAGTTATAATTTACAAAAAAGTTGTAATTGGTTTAGTTATTTTTTAGTTAAAAAGTAATTTATATTTGAGTGGCAAGAATATAGGAATAAGTTAGCAGATTGACTTACAGTGTTATCCTGATCATTCTGATTTGCTTCTAAGTTATTCCACCCTGTTAATTTCAGTACCATATCATGTTCAATACTCAAGTAGATGCTATAAATTGATATATATGTGTATTTACATATGTGTTTAATGTGATATATAATAAAAAGTGGGAGGAAAGAAGATCTATGCTCTCTAGAAAAGAAAAACATAAATGTCATTTTCCTACAGTTTGTGCTTCATAAGTGAAGGAGAAATAAAACCCTTTACAGACAAGCAAATGCTGAGAGATATCGTCACCACCAGGCATGACTTACAAGAGCTCCTGAAGGAAGCATTAAATACGGGAAGGCAAAACCAGTACCAGCCACTGCAAAAACATATCAAATTGTAAGGACCCTCAACACTATGAAGAAACTGAATCAACAAATGGGCCAAATTAGCAGCTAGCGTCATAATGACAGGATCAAATTCACACATATCAATATTAATCTTAAATGCAAATGGGCTCAATGCCCCAATTAAAAGACACAGACTGGCAAACTGGATAGAGTCAAGATCATTCGGTGTGCTGTATGCAGGAGACCCATCTCATGTGGAAAGACACAAGCAGGCTCAAAATAAAGGGATGGAGGAAAATTTTCCGAGCAAATGGAAAGCAAAACATGAAAGGTTGCACTCCTAGTCTCTGATAAAACAGACTTTCAACCAACAAAGATTAAAAAAAAGACAAAGAAGGTAATTACATAATGGTAAAGGAATCAATGCCACAAGAAGAGCTAACTATCCTAAATATATATGCACCCAATACAGGAGCACGCATATTCATGAAGCAAGTTCATAGAGACCTACAAAGAGACTTAGACTCCCACACAGTAAGAGTGGGAGAATTTAACACCCCACTGTCAATATTACACAAAATTAGACAAAATGAGAGAAAATCAGAAAGGATATTCAGGACTTGAACTCAGTTCTGCACCAAGGGGATCTAATAGACATCTACATAATTATCCACCCCAAATCAACCGAATATACATCCTTCTTAGCACCACATCACACTTATTCTAAAATTGAGCACATAATTGGAAGTAAAACACTCCTCAGCAAACGCAAAAGAACGGAAATCTCAGACCATAGTGCAATCAAATTAGAACTCAAGATTAAGAAACTCACTCAAAACCACACAACTACATGGAAACTGAACAACCTGCTGCTGAATGACTACTGGGTAAATAACAAAATTAAGGCAGAAATAAATAAGTTTTTGCAATCAGTGAGAAGAAGACACAACTTACCACAATTTCTGGGACACATTTAAAGCAGTGTTTAGATGGAAATTTATAGTGCTGAAATGCCCACAGGAGAATGCAGGAAAGATCTAAAATTGACATCCTAACATCACAATTAAAAGAATTAGAGAGGCAAGAGCAAATAAATCCAAAAGCTAACAGAAGACAAGGAATAGCTAAGATCAGAGCAGAACTGAAGGATAGACACACGAAAAACCCTTCAAAAAATCAATGAATCCAGGGGCTGATTTTTGATAAGATTAACAAAATAGATAGAACACTATCCAGACTAATAAAGAAGAAAGAGAGAATAATCAAATAGACACAATAAAAAAAGATAAAGGGGATAAAACCACTGATTCCACAGAAATACATACTATCAACAGAGAATACCACAAACATCTCTACACAAATAAATTAGAAAACCTAGAAGAAATGGATAAATTCTAGACATATACACCCTCTCAAGACTAAACCAGGAAGAAGTCGAATCCCTGAATAGAACAATAACAAGTTCTGATATTGAGGCAGTAATTTATAACCTAACAAACCAAAAAAACCCAGCATCAGATGGATTCACAGCCGAATTCTACCAGAGGTACAAATGAGAACTGATATCATCCCTTCTGAAACTATTCCAAACAATGGAAAAACAGGGACTCCTCATTAACTCATTTTATGAGTCCAGTATGATCCTGATATGAAAACCTGGCAGAGAACAACAAAAAAGAAAATCAGGCCAATATCCCTAATGAACATTGATGCAAAAATCCTCAATAAAATACTGCAAACCAAATACAGCAGCACATCAAAAAGCTTATCCACCACAATCAAGTCAGCTTTATCCCAGGGTGGCAAGGCTGCTTCAACATACACAAATCAATAAATGTAATCAATCACATAAACAGAAACAATGACAAAAACACATGATTATCACAATAGATGCAGAAAAGACCTTTGATAAAATCTGACACCTCCTCATGCTAAAATATCTCAATAAAATAGGTATTGATGGAACATATCTCAAAATAATAAGAGCTATTGATGACAAACCCACAACCAATATCATACTGAATGGGCAAAAGCTGGAAGCATTCTCTTTGAAAACTGGTACAAGACAAGAATGACCTCTCTCACCACTCCTATTTAACACAGTATTGGAAGTTCTGGCTAGGGCAATCAGGCAAGAGAAAGAAATAAAGTGTATTCAAATAGGAAGAGAGGAAGCATATTGTCTGTCTTTGGAGATGATGTGATTGTGTATTTAGAAAACCCCATCGTCTCAGCTCAAAATCTCCTTAAGCTGATAAGCAACTTCAGCAAAGTCTCAGGATACAAAATCAATGTGCAAATCACAAGCATTCTTATACAACCAGTAACAGACAAACAGAGAGCCACATCATGAATGAACTTCCATTCACAATTGCTTCAAAGAGAATAAAATACCTAGGAATCTAACTTACAAGAGATGTGAAGGACCTCTTCAAGGAGAACTACAAACCAATGCTCAGTGAAATAAAAGAGGACACAAACAAATGGAAGAACATTCCATGCTCATCGATAGAAAGAATCAATATCTTGAAAATGGCCATACTGTCCAAGGTAATTTATAGATTCAATGCCATCCCCATTAAGCTACCAATGACTTTCTGCACAAAATTGAAAAAACTACTTTAAAATTCATATGGAACCAAAAAAGAGCCCACATGCCAAGACAATCCTAAGTCAAAAGAACAAAGCTGGAGGCCTCACGCTACCTGAGTTCAAACTATACTACAGTAACCAAAACAGCATGGTACTGGTACCAAAACAGAGATATAGACCAATGGAACAGAATAGAGCCCTCAGAAATAACAACACACATCTACCACCACCTGAGCTTTGACGAAAACAAGAAATAGGGAAAGGATTCCCTATTTAATAAATGGTGCTGGGAAAATTGGCTAGCCATGAGTAGAAAGCTGAAACTGGATCCTTTCTTTACTCCTTATACGAAAATTAATTCGAGATGGATTAGAGACTTAAATGTTAGACCTAAAACCATAAAACTCCTAGAAGAAAACCTAGGTTATACCATTCAGGACATAGGCATGGGCAAGGACTTCATGTCTAAAACACCAATAGCAATGGCAATAAAAGCCAAAATGACAAATGGGATCTAATTAAACTAAAGAGCTTCTGCACAGCAAAAGAAACTACCATCAGAGTGAACAGGCAACCTACAAAATGGGAGAAAATTTTTGCAATCTACTCAACTGTCAAAGGGCTAATATCCAGAACCTACAAAGAACTCAAACAAATTTACAAGAAAAAAACAACCCCATCAAAAAGTGGGCAAGGGATATGAACAGACATTTCTCAAAAGAAGACATGCATACAGCCAACAGGCACATGAAAAAATGCTCATCATCACCGGCCATCAGAGAAAAGCAAATCAAAACCACATTGAGATACCATCTCACACCAGTTAGAATGGCAATCACTAAAAAGTCAGGAAACAACAGGTGCTGGAGAGGATGTGGAGAAATAGGAACACTTTTACACTGTTGGTGGGATTGTAAACTGGTTCAACCATTGTGGAAAACAGTGTGGCGATTCCTCAAGGATCTACAACTAGATGTACCATATGACCCAGCCATCCCATTACTGGGTATATACCCAAAGGATTATAAATCATGCTGCTATAAAGAGACATGCACACGTATGTTTATTGTGGCACTATTCATAATAGCAAAGACTTGGAATCAACACAAATGTCCATCAGTGACAGACTGGATTAAGAAAATGTGGCACATATACACCACGGAATACTATGCAGCCATAAAAAAGGATGAGTTTGTGTCCTTTGTAGGGACATGGATGCAGCTGGAAACCATCATTCTCAGCAAACTACTGCAAGAACAGAAAACCAAACACCGCATGTTCTCGCTCATAGGTGGGAACTGAACAATGAGATCACTTGGACTCTGGAAGGGAAACATCACACACCAGGGCCTATTATGGGGAGGGGGAAGAGGGGAGGGATGGCATTGGGAGTTATACCTGATGTAAATGACAAGTTGATGGGTGCTGACGAGTTGATGGGTGCAACACACCAACATGGCACAAGTATACATATGTAACAAAACTGCACATTGTGCACATGTACCCTAGAACTTAAAGTATTAAAAAAAAAAATTCTAGGCTGTTAATGTAGAAAAATTAGAAACATAGAAAAATCAGAAATAATATAGAGCAAGCCTTCAGCCCTATTAATGAATGATTCAAACTCTCTTTATTGTAGGATGGGTAATTAAAATATAATTTTATCCTTACTGTTTATATTTATCTTGTAATGCAAATAAGGTATTGAATTTTAAAAAATTAGTGAAACTGCCATTTAGCTTGGGCTTTTATCAAGAGGGCAGACTGAGTAGACCTTTTAATTTTCGTTGATATTTAAATAAGAAACAATTTTTAATTAGAACAAATAGAAAATAATATTCTATTTGAAGAATGGTATAAAGATGATAATTTGATGAATCATATCAATTAGTACTTGGTTAGTGCATGCAATATGTTAGGTAAGATGCTAAGCCATTACACACACACACACACACACACACACACACACATATAGAGAGAGACATCATATATAAGAGTTTACAATGAGGAACTCAGGGATTCTTGAGCAGTGACAAATTGACATATTTTCAATCTTACTTGGTAACTTTAAAACTATCATTAAAATCTACTGTTTTGGCTTACAACAACTAAATGCACATAAAGGTATTAAATAACCTTATTAGAAAGCTTGACTAACTGTGCCTGGAAATAAATGTGTAGCACAACTGAAAAGTAACCAAAGGACACACTATTATAAAATGCCACACAAAAGTATTTTAAAGGAAAAAAATACATTAGGACTAAAAGGTGCCACTAAATTTGTTACCGCAGAAATACAACAGAGCACATTTTTAGGCACTGTGATATGTTAACAGAGTATTCATTTATGTGTAAACATAGTCCTGTGTGCTCATCATTACAGGAAAAAATATTTTAAAACTAATAAATTAATTCAGTAATGTTGCAGGATACTATATCAATGTACAAAACAATAAATTGCATTTCTATACACTTACAACAAAATATATGGGAAAAATTAAGAAAATGCCATTTGCCATAACATCAAAAATAATACTTATAAATACAACTAAGATGGTAAAAGATTTGCACAATAAAAACTCTAAAATAGTGGTAAAGGCAATTATAGAAGAGACCAAAAAGAACTTAGTGTTCATGGATTGGATAAATTAATATTAAAACATTCATACCACTAAAAGTGATATAAAGATTTAAAGCAATCTCACTGGGTGTGGGCTCACACCTGTAATCCCAGCACTTTGGGAGGCTGAGGCGGGTGGATTGCTTGAGGTCAGGAGTTCATGACAAGTCTGGCCAACATGGTGAAACCCCATCTCTACTAAAAATACAAAAAGAGTTAGCCAGGCATGGTGGTGTGCGCCTGTAATCCCAGCTACTCAGGAGACTGAGGCAGGGGAATTGTTTGAGCCAGGAAGGTGGAGGTTGCAGTGAGCCAAGATCACCTCACTGCACTCCAGCCCAGGCCCTGGGCAACAGAGTGAGACTCCATCTCAAAATACGTATATACATACATACATACACACATACATACATACATACATACATATAATAATAATAATAAATTAAAGCAATCTCTATCAAAATTAAAATATCATGTTCCAGAAAAATAAAAAATTTCTGAAGTTTGTGTAGAATTAGAAAAGACCCAAAATAACCAAAGAATTTTGAGAAAGAACAAAGCTGAAGGCATCAAACTTCTTAATTTCAAATGATACAACAAAGCTATAGTCATCAAAACAGCATGATATGGGCATTAACACAAACACATAGACCAATGAAACTGAATAGAGAGCTCAGAAATATCCATCTGAATACAGTCAACTAATTTTCAACAAAGACATACAAATACACAGTGAAGAAAGAATAAACTATTCAATAAATGGTGATGGGAAAACTGGATACACTCATGCAAAAAAAATTTACCCATCTTTTACAGAATATGCAAAAATTAACTTACAAGGAATTAAAGACTTAAATATTGGACCTGAAACCATAAAACTTTTGGAAGACAACACTGGGGAAAATTCTTTGGCATTGTTTGCGGCAATAATTATTTTTTGTATTTGACACTGAAAGCCCAGGTAGAAAAATAAAAGTGAGACTACATCAAACTAAAAGGTGTCTACTGCAGAGCAAAAGACAGTCAATCAATTTAAAAGGCAATCCACAGAATTGGAGAAAAATACTTGTAAGCCAAATATCAGATAAAGGGTTAGTATTCAAAATCTGTAAGAAATTCATAAAATGTAACCCCCTCAAAATAAAAATAACAATCAAAATAACACATTATTTTTAAAAGTAGCCAAATAATCTAAATAGATCCTTTTTCAAAGAAGCCATTAATAATCATCAGGAAAATGCAAATCAAAACCAAAATGAGATAGCACCTCAAATACATGTTAGGGTAACGTTTATTAAAAATTCAAAACAAAACAAATTTTATCAATGGTGGAGAGAAAAGAGACCTTGTACACTGTCACTGGGAATGTAAATTGGTAAAGCCATTAAGGAAAACAGCATGAAGATTCATCAAAACATTAAAAATAAAACTATCATATGAGTCAGGAATCCTACCTCTGATTAAATATCCAAAGAACAGAAAAACACATATTGAAGAGATATCTTCACTCCTATGTTTCCTGAAGCATTATTCACAATAGACAAGATATGAAAACAACATAAACGTCCATCAACATATAAATGAATAAAGAAAATGTCATAAAGCTAGGCATGTGGCTCATGCCTATAATCCCTATATTTTGGGAGGCTAAGGCAGGAGGACTGTTTGAGGCCAGGAGTTCTAGACCAGCCTGGCTAAGATAGCAAGACCGTGTTCCTACAAATTAGCTTGGCATGGTGGTGCACCCCTGTAGTTCTAGCTACTTTTGAGGCTGAGGTGGGAGAATGATTTGAACCCAGGAGTTTGAGGTTTCAGTGAGCTATGATAATGCCACTGCACTCCAGCTTGGGGCACAAAGATGGACAACTGTCTCCAATAATAACAAAAGAGAAATTAACATCAATATGTGCATATAGCATGGAAGCTATATTAATAATAATGTATAAGTAAATTATATTAATGAAGTAGATCTCAAATGTCCTCACCATACACCAAAAAAACCCTAGTGAGTATGAGAAGTAATTGACATGCTGTTGAGCTTGATTTTGGTAATTTTACAATGTGTGTGTGTGTTTGTGTGTCTGCGTGCACGTGTGTATATCTCAAAACATCATATTGTGCACCTTAAATATATAAAATTTTTGTCAATAATATGCCAATAGAGGTGGGAAAGTATCAAGTATAACCAAAATAGTATCTAGCCAAATATAAATTTCATTTAAAACCCTTTAAAATAAATTCTAGATTAAATTTAAAGTCCAAATTGACAATTATTTTTTAGTCAGGGAGGTTAAAATGAGCAAGCATGGCTTAAAAGCTAGAATTGAATATTTAGCTAAAGTATCATTCATAAACAGAGTAAGTAAAATATTTTCAAAAGTAGAAACATTGAGAGATTTGATTACCTAAAGAAGATTTTTTAAGAGTATACTTCAAAAAGAGAGGAACATTTTCTTGTACAAAGTTAACATAAAAATAAAAATGTAAGAGACTTGATATTAAAATGTCAATCTACGGTGGACATTGAACTGAAGAAACTACATAGTCCTTAGATGCCTCAGTTTCAGAAGCATAAAAATATAATAAAAGTGTAATTCCATGCATTTTGTTTAAACTCAATAAGCTAAAATTGGGGCTACTTGAACAATTTAACTATAGAATGAGTCTACTTTTTAGAAATATTTTTCATCACCAACACATTGAAAATTTATAGCACTTTAATTCCATTTTCTGGAGAATATTAACTATTCTTTTATCAGAGCTGATTTGTACCAGTGGAACAAGAGTGGCATAGACATTGCCTACAAGGTTCTAGATGCTCAGGATGACTGGGTTAAACGTCCATAACAGGGCTGAAGAGGATGAGATGATAAGGTTCACCCAGTACATGACCACAGAGCAACTCACCAGAGGCAGGATGATCTGGGTAACCCTTTTCTCTGGTGAGGATCTTGGGCAGTGGCTGGTACTGTGAAGATGCTGGGATCACCTCTGATGCTTGGACAAAAAGATCACCATGTATGCACTTGACAGCAGCATAATCCTACAAGGAAGACATCCCTGGATAATGTCAGAATCAAAAACACTCCTCACATGATGGGCTTCATGGGAGAAGGTGAGCAGTATTTGCTGACCTTAAGTAGATTGGTCTGGGTCACAATGGAAGAAGCCACAGTGAACAATATTATGTTACTACTGAAAGACAAATTGAGGGAACAAAAACAAGAAAAAGAAAAGAAAAAAGAGGACACTGACAATGTTATTTGTAAATTTATGTTTAAAGCTTGCCAACCAGAAGTTGCTGAGGCTGATGGTGCTGGCCTGGTGTATACTCAGGAGACAGGTGGTACAGATGGTACAGGTGGTACAGATACACAGGCCCCTCGTCACTTTGTTTATGAAGATCAAAGACTTGCATTTGAAGTTATTCCCAAAATGCAGTGATTCAAGCATATCTGGAGGCAAAACATCCACTACAGTGAGGATCATCACCACCTGAATGAAGGCCAAGTGACAGCTGATCAAGTCATATGGCTTAGGTTTGTGATCCTGAAGGAGTGTGAAGATGTGGAAGAAAAGCAAAAAGGTGTTGGCTGAAAGTCCAATGGCAGATTCAGAAAAAAAAAATTTTTTTAAGCATAACTGAAGTGAAAAGTGTGTTCATATTAATGACAAAAATAAACATATTTCATATATCTGGGAACAAAACAATGGATCTCACATTATCAACGTTTGTTCTTTAGTGTCCAAAATGATCACATCATTATTTTAATTTTACCCACTTCTTGGTTAACTCTATCTCATATAAATTCTGCATAATCCAATCTCTGTACTGTTTTCTACACCAAATAACTTATATATATAGAACATCAACACATTCATAATTATGCCTGTGTAGATGCACAATTTCTAAACTTCTATTACACCTATGCCTCTCTTTTTAGAAATCATATTCTTGTTTAATATTTCTGCATTCTATATTAAGCATCTAGATGGTAAGGAACATATAAAATTGCTCAATGGTATTTGCTCAGTTAAATTAAATAAAAATTTATTCTAATAGGAAAGAATCACCAATAAACAAATGCTAATATCCAGTTGACTGTTTCTCACATCCCATCACTTTGATACATCTCATTTCTTCATCACCCTCTTGTGATTTTGGACTTGGTAATTCTACTGAATGCACTATAATAATGAATGATAATATCCTTATTTTCAATCAGCTGATTCTCAATCTTGATTTCATCTGAAACCTTATATTTCCTTTGCCATGAACTGTGAAATAGTCTCAGTATCTGAGAATTAAAATGAACACACTTAAGGGGCTTTATTGCCCCTTAAAGATTATATTGTGTTTACCAATAATCTAATTTTTACCTAAAAATGATGGTGATTTTCTCCAAGTTTATTTTTCATCCCAGAAATATTTTATGAGACTCTCTTCCTCTCAGTACAGGAGTGTCACTTCTCAATTATCAAGAAAAAAATTGCCACTTTAGTCATTGCTTGACAACCATGAACTTGCACCTAAATAATCACATGTTGATTCTTTTCCTGAGGCATCACTTACTGCAGGGATACTCTCAAATGCCTAGAAAAATACTGTCTCCAATAGTAAAGGTAATTCCCCTGAAGTTTTCTCAGAATATCTCCAATACCAGAATATCTTGTAAAGTTTCACAGAATAATGATGCAGTTACTGTCTCATGTTATTTAGCTTGGGTTCGGGCATCATTATTTTATCAGTTGAATTTAATCCAGAACTAAGAACAGTTTAGCTTCATGACATGGAGAAATAGAAAACCACCACCTTCACTCAGATTCTTACGAGATGAAGGTATGTCCATCTCTATATTCAAGGACACTTATTACTGTACCGTCCCATAAATATAAATATGTAAGGCAAAGCAGAAATGTTGACAGTTAGCATTCTTGGCTAATAATCAGGCTAGGCTGATTGATGACTGAGGTAGAAAATTGCCTTAAAGCCACCTGACACATATATAAAATAAGATATACATTGTATAGTTAATTAAATAATTGTTACTTTTTTAAAGGCTTAATCTAGTAAGAGAACACGTTTATTTTAGCTGCAAGAACCAAACGACAGAGAGCTCCTACCAGCATACAGTGGTGCCCTTGGCACAGTTTGGTTCTACTAGCAATTTGGAACCAGAAATAGTAGGATCATATTAAATTAATGACTTAATGTTCTCTAAATATTAGGATTACACTCCATTACCAGTAACAGAATAGTTGGGCATGGATTAATAATATGTGTACAATGATTTATTAACTATATTTATGTAATTTTATTGGTATACTCGTTATAAACCATACATCAAAAAGAGATGATGTAAATAGTTAGATAAAATAACATTGATAATGTTAGTATTTTCTTCTCTCACTACCAATAGATATTGAGCTCACCCTCTCTAATTCATGCCCTTCCCTCTGTTAGGTGGCCATCACACACTGAAAAGGACTTGACTTTCTGAATTATCAAATGGTATATTTCTCCATGAGAACCTGAAGGGCATTGCTACTGAGCCTGGACAGGAAAGAACCATGGTCCCCATGGAACAGGTGTAGAAATAATTACTTTTAATAATAAATTATTTTTATTGTATATTTAAAAAATATATCTCAATTGACACAACTAAACTGATTGTTGTCTTCAATGTATCAAAAGTGTTTTATTTTTATGCAAATTTTAAACTGTGCATCATTAATTTCTTCTAATGATTCTGGCAAATTTATTATGAAAAAATCATGGAATTTGCAATAGCAGGATGACAAACTGGGAGAACTAAAACAAAAAATCCACAGAAGTTACTTACACTTTGGTCAGAGTACAAAAAATAATTGAGTTTTATTGGATACACTAAAAAAATAAAATCTGAACACATTTTAGCTCTCAATATGATAAGTGACAACCAGAGATTCCTAGGGCTAAGGGTAAAGCTATTCTCAGAGAACACACAATGCAAATTCAGTTCACTCTCATTTTACTGACTTTAATTTTAGGCTGTTCTGAATATCATAAGTCTCAAAGTGTAGACATAATCATGGATAATGATGGGGAAAATAACACCATTAAATGTACTAGGCAAAAAAAGACTGATCATAACATACGTGGGGTTAGCTCAGACACCTGAAGGAAAGATAAGGCATATAATGAAAAAAGAAGTCATTTACAAGAACCCAAGAACTACTTGTATAGAATGAATATGTTCCATTGAGGGGAAAAAAGTAGTTTGGTAAAATTTATTTTTTTACCTTCATCACAAGATTTAACTTTTAAAGTGGCTTTATTTTATAAATAATATTTGAATAGTGAGTGATATTTTCACTTTGCCTTCTGTAGATTTAAGAATAAAATCTATTTTTAAAAACTGTTTTGTTATATTAATCAAAAGTGTCATTTTAAACATACATTTTTTCCATATTAATTGAGGAACCTTGTAAAACCTACGATGAGTCATAATAACAAAAGTAATTATGAGCATTTTGGGTGTCAACTTGAGGGGCTGATTGGCAAATAGCAGTAAGTGGCAACCTCAAAAAGTCAGATGACAAATTTAGAAAATAAAAACTCATTTTTCACTAAAATTAATTCCATAAACATCTTTTTAAGATACACAAATGCCAGAAGAATAACTAGATAAGCATCAAATGTTACTGATTTACTGCAGTGCATCAACAATTCTCTAGAAATTAAACTTAGTGTGGGGTGTAGCTGAAAGTACAACTCTTGCTGACAAGCATATTGCTAATTCTGAGACATTTAATTCACAGCTGCCCTGGGGGAAAGCATAGGCAGGGAAAGTGTCACTGCTGAATTAGGAGGCAGAAAAATAGCTGGAGAGACTTGATCACAAATTGTGTGCTACCAATTTTGAAAAACCCTAATAATACTACAGGAAAATTTTTCGTTTCTATTTTGTTTACTTTTTTCTGACCAACCCAACCAAGAAGACATCAATTAGTAGACACCCATCTTTACTAAAGGCTTGAAAGTTTTATTTTTACTCATTATGTCCATATATATTACAGTAAAGAGATTCCAAGTCATAGCTATTAACTGTGTCAAATATGAAATTTGGAGGGATATTTCCAAGTGAGAAATTGAAATGTGAAGGAATGCACTCTTTTCTGTGTACACTAATTAAAAGCAATTGAACTTCTTTCTGATAATTATCCTCCCTCAGTGCATAAAATGTAGACAGAACATTTAAAATGCTTTAATTAATTTATTTAATATTCACAGACATAATGATTTTGTGCTTTTAACTTTTCTGGAGAATTCTATGCCTTCATTGATCACAAATTTTTGACCTGAGTTTAGGCTGCTGGCCTAAAAACAGGCACACTTGCCCCACTACTGCCACTGCCAGGGCCCAAAAACTGGTTCACTGGTGTCCAAGTCCCAGCTAAACTTCAGTACAATTTCAACTAGTATCTGCACCCTAAGCCACTGAGGAAATGACAGAAACCACTGACCCTATGTACTGCCAAAGAAGTCATAAAAAGATCACACTACCACGGGCACACAAAAATCAAAGCCAGAGTAATTTCTGCAGTCAACAACATATATACATCCTTAGGAAAACATATTTTTCTACAAATGCAATTTTTAAAAATTGGAACACCAGATGTGTACGTATGAATAGAATGACACAGGAGACATAAAAAAAGCAGGGAAATATGACATCACCAAAGGACCACAACAATTGTCCAGTGATATAGTCTGGATGTGTGTCCCTGCCCAAATTTCATATTGAAATGTAATTCCCAAGGTTGGAAGTGGGGACTGGTGGGAGGTAACTGGATCATGGGAGTGGATTTCTCACGAATAATTTAGCACCATCCCCCTTGGTACTGTCCTCATAATAGTGGTGAGTTCTCATGAGTTCTGTTCATTTAAAAGTGTGTAACACCTCCCCTTTGTTCTCTTGCTCCTGCTTTCACCATGTGATGTGTGTGCTCCCCCTTGGCCTTCTGTCATGACTGGAAGCTTCCTGAGGCTCCTCCAGAAGCAGGTGTCACTATTCTTCTTGTAATGTCTGCGAAACTGTGAGCCAATTAAACTTCTTTTCCTTATAAATTACCCAGTTTCAGATACTTCTTTATAGCAATGCAAGAACATGCTAATACATGCAGCAACAGACCCTAATATAAAAAGAATTGCTCAAAATGCCACATGAGGAATACAAAATATTGATTTGAAAGAAGCTCAATGAGATACAAGAGTGTAAGGAAAAGAAAAAAAGGTCAGACTGTTACTGTGTCTATGCAGAAAGGGAAGACATAAGAAATTCCACTTTGACCTGTACCTTGAAAAATTGCTTTGCTTAAATGCTGTTAATTTGTAACTTTGCCCCAGCCACTTTGCCCCAACCTTGTGCTCACAGAAATATGTGTTGTATGAAATCAAGGTTTAAGGGATCTAGGGCTATACAGGACATGCCTTGTTAACAAACTGTTTACAAGCAGTACGCTTGATAAAAGTCATCGCCATTCTCTAGTCTCAATAAACCAGGGACACAATGCACTGCGAAAAGCTGCAGGACCTCTGCCTTGAAAAGCTGGGTATTGTCCAAGGTTTATCCCCATGTGATAGTCTGAAATATGGCCTCGTGGAATTAGAAAGACCTGACCATCCCCCAGCCCGACGCCTGTAAAGGGTCTGTGCTGAGGTGGATTAGTAAAAGAGGAAAGCCTCTTGCATTTGAGATAGAGGAGGGCCACTGCTGTTATTCTTTACTCCACTGAGATGTTTGGGTGGAGAGAAACATAAATCTGGCCTACGTGCACATCCAGGCATAGTACCTCCCCTTGAACTTAATTATGACATAGATTCTTTTGCTCACATGTTTTCTTGCTGACCTTCTCCCTGCTATCACCCTGCTCTCCTACCACATTCCTCTTGCTGAGATAATGAAAATAATAATCAATAAAAACTGAGGGAACTCAGAGACCGGTGCCAGTGCACATCCTTGGTATGCTGAGTACCAGTCTCCTGGGCCCACTGTTGTTTCTCTATATTTTATGTCTGTCTTATTTCTTTTCTCAGTCTCTTGTCCCACCTGACGAGATATACCCACAGGTGTAGAGGGGCAGGCCACCCCTTCACAACAGAAATCTAGAAACAAATACAAAGAAATCAGAAAATCAATTCAGGATAAGAACCAAGAAATTTACCAGAGAGATCAATATTTTAAAGAAAAAGCAAGCAGAAAATCTGGAACTAAAAAAGTCATTGAAAGAAATACAAAATATATTGAAATCATTAATAATAAAATAATCAGAATAACAAATCTCAGAAATTGAAGACAGGTCTTTTGAAATTATCCAGTCAGACAAAAAAAAAAGAATAAGAATGAACATCTTCAAGATGTCTGGGACTACACAGAGTGATGGAACTTATGAATTATCGGTATTCCTGAGATCACCCTCTATTAGTCCATTTTTGCACTGCTATAAAGAAATGCCTGAGACTGGATAATTTATAAAGAGAAGAGGTTTAATTGACTCACAGTTCTGCAGGATATACAGAAAGCACAGTGGCTTCTGCTTCTAAGGCGGCTTTAGAAAGCCTCCAGTCATAGCAGAAGGCAAAGGGGGAGTGAGGCACATCACATGGCTGCAGTAGGAGAAAGAGGCAAGGAAGGTGCACACTACACAGTTTCAATCAACCACATCTCATAATAACTCACTCACTCACTATTACAAGAACAGCACCAAGGAAATGATACTAAGCCATTTATGAGAAACTGCCCCAATGATCCAATCATTTTCCAGTAGGCCCCACCTCCAACATTGGGGCCCTATGTTCAACATAAGATTTGACAGGGGACACAGATCCAAACCATATCACCCTCAGATGTAGACAGACCAAAACTTTAGAAAATATATATAATGAAATAATGAATGAAAACTTCCCAAGTTTATCAAGAGAGTCAGACATCCAGATACACGAGGCCCGATGATCCCCAGGAAAATACGTTGCACAAAGGACTTAACCATGGCGTATTATATTCAGAAGGTCTAAAGTAAAAGTGAAAGTATTTTAAAATTAGCGAGAGTAAAGTATCTAGTCACCAATAAAGGAAACTGCATCAAACTAACAGCAGACTTTCCAACAGAAACCTTGCAGGCCAGAAGTGAACGAGATGGTATCTTCACAAAGTGCTTAAAGAAAAACACTCAGCCAGAAGTTTGTATCCTTTTGATAAGCTTCATAATTGAAGGAGAATTAAAGTTTTCCCTAGACAAGCAAATGCTAAGAGACTTTGTCACCACTAATCTAGTCCTACAGGAAATGCTCAAAAGGGTCTTAAACATGGAAACAAAAGGTTGATATTCACAAAAATACACAAAAGATATAAAATTCACAGTTTGTATAAAACAATCACACAAGGAGCAAGTGAAAAATATAAAACGGCAACATGACAGAATTTCATCAAACCACAAAGACAGGGAAGAAATAAAGAAAAAAAGAAGTTAGGTACTGATGGAACGTATCTCAAAATAGTAAGAGCTATTTATGACAAACTCACAGCCAATATCATACAGAATGGGCAGAAACTGGAAGCATTCCCTTTGAAAACTGGCACAAGACAGGGATGCACTCTCTCACCACTCCTATTCAACATAGTGATGGAAGTTCTGGCTAGGGCAATCAGGCAAGAGAAAGATATCAAGGGAATTCAGTTAGGAAAAGAAGCAGTAAAATTGTCCCTGTTTGCAGATGACAAGATTGTATATTCAGAAAACCCCATCATCTCAGCCCAAAATCTCCTTAAGCTGATAAGCAACTTCAGCAAAGTCTCAGGATACAAAACTAATATGCAAAGATCACAAGCATTCCTATACACCAGTAACAGACAAACAGAGAGCCAAATCATGAATGAACTTCCATTCACAATTGCTTCAAAGAGAATCAAATACCTAGGAATCTAACTTACAAGGGATGCAAAGGAACTCTTCAAGGAGAACTACAAACCACTGCTCAGTGAAATAAAAGAGGACACAAACAAATGGAAGAACATACCATGCTCATGGATAGGAAGAATCAATATTGTGAAAATGGCCATACTGCCCAAGGTTATTTATAGATTCAATGCCATCCCCAACAAGCTACCAATGAGTTTCTTCACAGAATTGGAAAAAACTGCTTTAAAGTTCATATGGAACCAAAAAAGAGCCCGCATTGCCAAGACAATCCTAAGTCAAAAGAACAAAGCTGGAGGCATCACGCTACCTGACTTCAAACTATACTACAAGGCTACAGTAACCAAAACAGCATGGTACTGGTACCAAAACAGAGCTATAGACCAATGGAACAGAACAGAGTCCTCAGAAATAAGACCACACATCTACAGCCATCTGATCTTTGACAAACCTGAGAGAAACAAGAAATGGGGAAAGGATTCCCTATTTAATAAATGGTGCTGGGAAAATTGGCTAGCCATAAGTAGAAAGCTGAAACTGGATCCTTTCCTTACTCCTTATACGAAGATTAATTCAAGATGGATTAGAGACTTAAATGTTAGACCTAATATCATAAAAACCCTAGAAGAAAATCTAGGTAGTACCATTCAGGACATAGGCATGGGCAAGGACTTCATGTCTAAAACACCAAAAGCAATGGCAGCAAAAGCCAAAATTGACAAATGGGATCTAATTAAACTAAAAAGCTTCTGCACAGCAAAAGAAACTACCATCAGAGTGAACAGGCAACCTACAGAATGGGAGAAAATTTTTGAAATCTACTCATCTGTCAAAGGGCTAATATCCAGAACCTACAAAGAACTCAAACAAATTTACAAGAAAAAAACAAACAACCCCATCAAAAAGTGGGCAAAGGATATGAACAGACATTTCTCAAAAGAAGATATTCATACAGCCAACAGACACATGAAAAAATGCTCATCATCACTCGCCATCAGAGAAATGCAAATCAAAACCACAATGAGATACCATCTCACACCAGTTAGAATGGCAATCATTAAAAAGTCAGGAAACAACACGTGCTGGAGAGGATGTGGAGAAATAGGAACACTTTTACAATGTTGGTGGGATTATAAACTAATTCAACCATTATGGAAAACAGTATGGTAATTCCTCAAGGATCTAGAACTAGAAATACCATATGACCCAGCCATCCCATTACTGTGTAGTATATACCCAAAGGATTATAAGTCATGCTGCTATAAAGACACATGCACATATATGTTCATTGTGGCACTATTCACAATAGCAAAGACTTGGAATCAACCCAAATGTCCATCAGTGACAGGCTGGATTAAGAAAATGTGGCACATACACACCATGGAATACTATGCAGCCATAAAAAAGGATGAATTTGTGTCCTTTGTAGGGACATGGATGCAGCTGGAAACCATCATTCTTAGCAAACTATTGCAAGAACAGAATACCAAACACCGCATGTTCTCACTCATAGGTGGGAACTGAACAATGAGATCACTCGGTCTTGGGAAGGAGAACATCACACACCAGGACCCATTATGGGGAAGGAGGGGGGGAGGAATTGTATTAGGAGTTATACCTGATGTAAATGACGAGTTGATGGGTGCAGCACACCAACACGGCACACGTATACATATGTAACAAACCTGCACGTTATACACATGTACCCTAGAACTTAAAGTATAATAATTAAATAAATAGAAAAAAAGAAGTTATAAAATAACTTGAAAACAATGTAACAGGAATAAAATCTTATATATCAATGTTAATCTTGAATGTAAATAGAATAAATGCTCTACTTAAAAGATAAAGATTGGCAGAATGAATTTTTAAAAACCATAACATAGCTATGTGCTTCCTGTAAGATACTCATCTTACCCATAAAGACACATATAAACTAAAAATAAAGAGGTAGATAAAGATATTCCACACAAATGAAAATCATCAGTAAGCAAGACTAGCTATACTTAGATAAACACTGTACAACAAAAATCGTTTTAAAAAAAGACAAAAAAGGTCATTATATAATGATAAAGAGATCAACTTAGCAAGAGGATATAACAATCCCAAATACATATACATCCAACATCAAGCACCCAAACTCAGAAATCCGATATTCCTAGACCTGAAAAAAGAGATAGACAGCACACAGTAGTGGTGGGGGAATTCAACATCCTGTTCACAGCACCAGATAGATCATAAAGACAAAAATTAACTAACGTTGGTCTTAAATTAGACTTGAGACCAAATGGACATAACAGACATTTACAAAGCATTGTACCCAATATATATTCTTTTCATCAGCACATGGAACATTCTCTAAGATGGACTACAAGTGAAGTCACAAAACAGGTCTTAAATTTTCAAAAATCAAAATTATATCGAGTATCTTCTCAGGCTACAGTGGAGAAAAGCTAGAAATCAACAGAAAGAGGAACTTTGGAAACTATATAAATACATGGAAATTAAATAGCATGCTCCTGAATAGTCACTAGGTCAATAAAGAAATTAAGATGGAAATTAAACATTTTTTGAAACAAGTGAAAATAAAAACACAACATACCAAAACCTATGGTATACAGCAATAGCAGTGCCAAGAGGGAAGTCTTAAGATTAACTGCCTATATCAAAAAAGTAAAAGGACCACAAATTTACAAGCTAACGTCACACCTTAAGGAACTAGGAAAAGAACAAACCAAACCCAAAGTTAGCAGAAAAAAATAAATAACAAGGAACAGAACAAAAATAAATAAAATAGGACCCCCCAAAAATACAAAGGATCAATGAAACAAAAAAAATTAGTTCTTTGAAGATATACAAAACTGACAAACGACTAGCTAGACTAAGAAAAAACTTAACAGACATTTCTCAAAAGAAGATATTCATACAGCCAACAGACACATGAAAAAATGCTCATCATCACTCGCCATCAGAGAAATGCAAATCAAAACCACAATGAGATACCATCTCACACCAGTTAGAATGGCAATCATTAAGAAGTCAGGAAACAACAGGTGTTGGAGAGGATGTGGAGAAATAGGAACACTTTTACACTGTTGGTGGGATTGTAAACTAGTTCAACCATTATGGAAAACAGTATGGCAATTCCTCAAGGATCTAGAACTAGATGTACCATATGACCCAGCCATCCCACTACTGGGTATATACCCAAAGGATGATAAATTATTCTACTACAAAGACACATGTACACGTATGTTTATTGCGGCACTATTCACAATAGCAAAGACTTGGAATCAACCCAAATGTCCATCTGTGACAGACTGGATTAAGAAAATGTGGCACGTATACACCATGGAATACTATGCAGCCATAAAAAAGGATGAGTTTGCGTCCTTTGTAGGGACATGGATGCAGCTGGAAACCATCATTCTTAGCAAACTATCACAAGAACAGAAAACCAAACACCGCATGTTCTCACTCATAGGTGGGAACTGAACAATGAGATCACTTGGACTCGGGAAGGGGAACATCACGCACTGGGGCCTATCATGGGGAGGGGGGAGGGTGGAGGAGGGAGGGCTTGCATTGGGGAGTTATACAAGATATAAATGATGAATTGATGGGTGCTGACGAGTTGATGGGTGCAGCACACCAACATGGCATAAGTATACATATGTAACAAACCTGCACGTTATGCACATGTACCCTAGAACTTAAAGTATAATAAAAAAAAAAAAAAAAAAAGAAGACCCAAATAAACACAATCAGAAATGACAAAGGAGACATTACAACTGATACCACAGAAGTACAAAAGGTCACTAAAGGCCATTACAAACAAGTATTCACAACTTAGATAACCTAGAGTAAATGGATAAATTCCTGAAAACACACAGTTTCCCAAGATTAAACTAGGATAAAAGAGAATTCCTGAACAGACAAATAATTGGTAATGAGATTGACATCAGTAATAAAAAATCCCTCAACAAAAAAAAATCCCAGGATCAGGAGGATTCACAGCCAAATTACACCAAACATACAAAAAAATTAATACCCATCCTTTTGAAACTATTCTAAAACATAGATAAGGAGTGAATCCTCAACAAAACACTAAAAAATGGAATCCAACAGCACATTAAAAAGATACTACACCACAATCAGGTGGAATTTATCCCAAGGGCGGAAGGATAGTTCAACATATGGAAATCAGTAAGTGTGATATATCACATCAACAGAATTAGAAACAAAAACTGTATGATCATCTCAACAGATGCAGAAAAGGCATCCAATAAAACTCAGCATCCCTTCATGATAAAAATCCTCAACAAACTAGGCACAGAAGAAATATACCTCAACATAATAAAGATTATATATAACAAACCCACAGCCAACATCATACTTTTTAAAAAATAGAAACCTTTCAGATCTTCCTGTGTATCCTTCATCTATAAGAATGTTGTAGTATTTCTGCTTATTACAAGAGGGCAGCTGATTAATATCAATCTCTTTTTCTTTCTCCCACTAGAATCAGAAGACCTTTAAGAACAGGATTTTCTTGTTCACTTGTTTTACCTACATCCTTAGCAACTAGCACAGGGCCCTAAATAGAGAAATTTGAAAACACATTTAATGATGCTGGTAGAAATATTTCTGAGGACATGTTTTGTGCATAAGGAAATAAGTAAGAAGACTTTTTCCCCACTTTTTGCAAATACCTCAATCGTAAAGCTAAAATATGCATTACCTAAATTCTATCTCATTTTTTAATAATTCTATCTCATTTTTTAAAATTTTATATTCAAGGGTTACCTGTGCAGGTTTTTTATGTGGATATATTTTGTGATGCTGAGGTTTGGGCTTCTAATGATCCTGTTGCCCAAGTAGCAAACATAGTACCCCACAGGTAATCTCGCAACGCTTGCTCCCTATCCTCCCTCCCCTAATTTAGAGTGTCCCATGTCTACTCTTCCCATTTTGTGTCCATGTGTACCCAACAATATCATATTTAATATGGGAAAGTTGAAAGCATTTCCTGTAAGAACTAGAACAAGACAAGGATGCCAACTTTCACTACTCTTATTCAACACAGTACTGGAATTTCTTGCCAGAGCAATCAGGTAGAAAAAAGAAATAAAATGCATCCAAATTGGAAAACAGGAAGTCAAGTTATCCCTGTTTGATGATGATATAATACTATTCCTGAAGAGTCCTAAAGACACCACCAAAAATTCTTCAAGTTGACAAAGGAAGCAGTAAAGCTTCAGGATACAAAAATTAATGTACAAATATCAGTAGTGTTTATAGACACCAATAATGAGCCAGCCAAAGACCAAATCAAGAAAAAAATTCCATCTACAATAGCTACAAAAAAATACCGAGGAATATCTTTAACCTAGGAAAGACTTCTAGAAGAACTACGAAACACTGATGAAAAAAATCCTAGATGACACAAACAAATGAAAAACCCCACGCTTATAAATTAGAATATGCAATATCATTAAAATGACCATACTGTTCAAGACAAACTACAGATTCAACACAATCCCTATCAAATTACCAATGTCATTTGTCACAGAATTAGAAAAAACAATCTTAAAATTAATATGGAACCAAAAAAGGGCCTGAACAGCCAAAGCAACTCTAAGCAAGAAGAACAAAGCTGGAGGCATCACATTACCTGTCTTCAAATTATACTACAAAACTATAGAAACCAAAACAGCATGGTACTGGCATAACATAGACATATAGATCAATGGAGCAGAATAGAAAACTCAGAAATAAAGCCCCATACCTACAACCAACTTATCTTTTAAAAAGTTAACAAAAAAATATTCTGGGAAAATGACACCCTATAAATAAGTGGTGCCAGTAAAATTGGATAACCACATGTGGGATAATAAAACTGGACCCATACCTCTCAACATATACAAAAATAAACTCAATATGGATCAAAGACCAAAGCATAAGACCTGAAACCACAGAAATCCTAGAAGGAAACTTAGGAAAAAGTCTTCCAGACATTGGTCTAGGCAAAGAATTTATGACCAAGTCCTTAAAAGCAAATGCAACAAAAATAAACAAATGAGACAATTAAACTAAAAAGTTTCTGCACAGAAAAAAAAAAAATAATAACAAAGTAAACAGACAACCTACAAAGTGGGAAAATACATTTGCAAACTATGCATCCAATAAAGGGCTTACATTAAGAACCACAAGGAACTCTAACAACACAAAAACAACAAAACAACAACAAACAACCCCACTAAAAGTGGGCAAAGGATAAAACAGACATTTTTCAAAAGAGTACCTACAGTCAACAAACATGAAAAATGCTCAATATTTCTAATCAGAGAAATAAAAATTAAAATAGTACAACATAATCTTACATCAGTCAGAATGGCTATTATTAAAAAGTCAAAAAAAAAAAAAACAGATGTTGGTGAGGATGTGAAGAAAAGGGAATGCTTATATACTGTTGGTAAAAATGTAAATAAGTACAACCTCTATGGAAGACAATACGGAGATTTCTCAAAGAACTAAAAACAGAACTACCATTTGACCCAATTCCATCACTGGGTATATACCCAAAGGAAAATAAATCCGTATATCAAAAATATACCTGCACTCATGTTTATCACAGCACTATTCACAATTGCAAAAAAAGAAATAAACCTAAATGTCCATCAATGGAGAACTGGATATAGGAAATACTACTCAGCCATAAAATCATGTCTCTCGCAGCAACACTGGTGGTATTGAAGGCCATTATCTTAAGTGAAAAACTCAGAAACAAAAATACTACATGCTCTCACTTGTAAATGAGAGATAAACAATGGATACATATGGACAAACAGAGTGAAATAATATACATTGGAGACTACAAAAGATAGGAGGGTTGGAGAGAGGTGATGGTTGAAAATTTACCTATTGGGTACAGTGTTCACTATTAAGGTGATGGGTACACTAAAAGCCCAGTCTACCCAACAGTACGCAATATATGCATGTAAGAAATCTGCACTTGTACTACAGAAATGAAAAATAAAAATTAAAACATATAACACGTACAATTATGTAAGGTACATAATCTTTTATGGTGATTGGAGGCTCCCATTGAAAAAAAACATAAGCCAGGATTCTCTTGCAAGATGGCCAAATAGGAACACGCTCAGGTCTGCAGCTCCCAGCAAGATCAACACAGAAGATGGCGATTTCTGCATTTCCAACAGACGTACCTGGTTCATCTCATTGGGACTGGAGAGACAATGGGTGCAGCCCATGGAGGGTGAGCCAAAGCAGGGTGGGGCATCACCTCACCTGGGAAGCATAAGCGGTCAGGGGATTTCCCTTTCCCAGCCAAGGGAAGCCAAGACAGACTGAACCTGGAAAATCGGGACACTCCCACCCAAATACCGTGCTTTTCCTACAGTCTCAGCAAATGGCACACCAGGAGATTATATCCTGCTTGGCAGGTCCCACACCCATGGAGCCTTGCTCACTGCTAGCGCAGCAGTCTGAGATCGACCTGCTAGGCAGCAGCCTGGCAGGGGGAGAGGTGTCCACCATTGCTGAGGCATGAGTAGGTAAACAGAGCGGCCTGGGAAGCTTGAACGGGGCAGAGCCCATCACAACTCTGCAATGCCTGCTGCCTCTGTAGACTCCACCTCTGGGGGCAGGGCTTAGCTAAACAAAAGACAGCAGAAACTTCTACAGACTTAAATGTCCCTGTCTGATAGCTCTGGAGAGAGCAGTGGTTCTCCCAGCACAGTGTTTGAGCTCTGAGGATGGAGAGATAGACTGCCTCCTCAAGTGGGTCCCTAACACGCATGTAGCCTAACTTTGAGACACCTCCCAGTAGGGGCTGACTGACACTTCCTACAGGCGGGTGCCCCTCTGGGATGAAGCTTCCAGAGGAAGGATCAGGTAGCAATATTTGCTGTTCCACTGGTGATACCCAGGCAAACAGGGTCTGGAGTGGACCTCCAGCAAACTCCAACAGACCTGCAGCTGAGGGACCTAACTCTGAGAAGGAAAACTGACAAACAGAAAGGAATAGCATCAACATCAACAAAAAGGACATTCACACCAAAACCCCATCTGTCCGTCACCAGCATCAAAGACCAAAGGTAGATAAAACCACAAAGATGGGGAGAAACCAGGGCAGAAAAGCTGAAAATTCTAAAAACCGAGCACCTCTTCTCCTCCAAAGATCGCAGCTCCTTGCCAGCAATGGAACAAAACTGGATGGACAATGACTTCGACGAGCTGACAGAAGTAGGCTTCACAAGGTCGGTAATAACTTCTCCAAGCCAGAGAGGATGTTTGAACCCACCACAAGGAAGCTAAAAACCTTGAAAAAAAGATTAGCTGAATAGCTAACCACAATAAACAGTGTAGAGAAGACATTAAATGACCTGATGGAGTTGAACACCATGGCAGAAGAACCACATGATGCGTGCACAAACTTCAATAGCCAATTGGATCAAGAGGAAGAAAGGGTATCAGTGATTGAAGATCAAATGAATGAAATAAAGTGAGAGGAGAAGTTTAGAGAAAAAAGTAAAAAGAAATGAACAAAGCCTCCAAGAAATATGAGACTATATGAAAAGACCAAATCTATATTAGATTGGTGTACCTGAAAGTGACGGAGAGAATGGAACCGAGTTGGAAAACACTCTTCAGGATAACTTACCCAACCTAGCAAGGCAGGCCAACATTCAAATTCAGAAAATACAGAGAACACCATAGATACTCTTCGAGAAAAGTAACCCCAAGACACATAATTATCAGATTCACCAAGGTTGAAATGAAGGAAAAAATGTTAAGGGCAGCCACAGACAAACGTAGGGTTATCCACAAAGGGAAACCCATCAGACTAACAGTGGATCCATCAGCAGAAACTCTACAAGCCAGAAGATAGTGGGGGCCAATATTCAACATTCTTAAAGAAAAGAATTTTCAACCCAGAATTTCATATCCAGCCAAACTAAGCTTCACAAGTGAAGGGAAAATAAAATCCTTTACAAACAAGCAAATGCTGAGAGATTTTGTCACCACCAGGCCTGCCTTACAAGGGATCCTGAAGGAAGCACTAAACATGGAAAGGAACAACCAGTAACAACCACTGCAAAAACATGCCAAATTGTAAAGACCATTGATGCTAAGAAGAAACCGCATCAACTAACAAGCAAAATAACCAGCTAACATCATAATGACAGGATCAAATTCACACATAACAATATTAACCTTAAATGTAAATGGGCTAAATGCCCCAACTAAAAGACACAGACTGGCAAATTGAATAGAGTGAAGAACCATCAGTGTGCTGTATTCAGGAGACCCATCTCACGTGCAGAGACACACATAGGCTCAAAATAAGGAGAAGGAGGAAGATCTACCAAGCAAATGGAAACCAAAAAGAAAAAAACAGACAAACCAGGGGTTGCAATCCTAGTCTCTGATGACACAGACTTTAAACCAATAAGATCAAAAGAGACAAAGACGGCCATTATATAATGGTAAAGCGATCAATTCAACAAGAAGAGCTAAGTATCCTAAACATATATGCACCCAATACAGGAGCACCCAGATTCATAAGGCAAGTCCTTAGAGACCTACAAAGAGACTTAGACTCCCACACAATAATAATGGGAGACTTTAACACACCACCATCAATATTAGATCAACAAGACAGTAGGTTAACAAAGATATCCAGGACTTCAAGTCAGCTCTGCACCAAGCAGACCTAATAGACATCTACAGAATTCTCCACCCCAAACCAACAGAATATACATTCTTCTCAGCACCACATCGCACTTATTCCAAAATTGACCACATAGTTGAAAGTAAAGCACTTCTCAGCAAATATAAAAGAATACAAATCACAACAAACTGTCTCTAAGACCACAGTGCAATCAAATTAGAACTCAGGATTAAGAAACTCACTTAAAACTGCACAACTACACAGAATCTGAACAACCTGCTCCTGAATGACTACTGGGTAAATAGTGAAATGAAGTCAGAAATAAAGATGTTCTTTGAAACCAATGAGAACAAAGACAGAACGTACCAGAATCTCTGGTACACTTTAAAGGAGTATGTAGAGAGAAATTTATAGCACTAAATGTCCAGAAGAGAAAGCAGGAAAGAACTAAAATCAACACCCTAACATTACAATTAAAAGAACTAGAAAAGAAAGACCAAACAAATTCAAAAGTTAGCAGAAGGGAATAACTAAGATCAGAACAGAACTGAAAGAGACAGACACACACACACACACAAAATCCTTCAAAAAATCAATGAATCCAGGAGCCAGTTTTTTGAAAAGATCAACAGAATTGAAAGACCACTAGCAAGACTAATAAAGAAGAAAAGGGAGAAGAATCAAATAGACGCAATAAAAAATGATAAAGGGGATATCACCACAGATCCCATAGAAACACAAACTACCATCAGAGAATACTATAAACATCTCTATGCAAATAAACTAGAAAATCTACAAGAAATGGATAAATTCCTGAACACATACATCCTCCCAAGACTAAACCAGGAAGAAGTTGAATCTCTGAATAGACCAATAACAGGCTCTAAAATGGAGGCAATAATTAATAGCCTACCAACCAAAAACACTCCAGGACCAGAGGGATTCACAGCAGAATTCTACCACAGGTACAAAATGAAGCTGGTACTATTCCTTCTGAAACTACTTCAACCAATTAAAAAAGAGGGAATCCTCCCTAACTCGTTATATGAAGCCAGTATCATCCTGATACTAAAGCCTGCCAGAGACACAACAAAAAAAAGAGAATTTTATACCAATATCCCTGATGAACATCCACATAAAAATTCTCAATAAAATACTGACAAACCAAATCCAGCAGCACATCAAAAAGCTTATCCACCACAATCAAGTCTGCTAAAGCATGGCTGAGAGGTTAGAATTGAATGTGAAAATACATTGACAATTACAAAACAACACAAATGTGTATTCTTATTCTAATAATTCCTTATGTGTATGTAGCAAACACACATTGGAAAAGTAAATGGCATTACTTTTGATTTTATTCAATTTGTTTCCCTTTATAGAAAGCTGGAATAAACCATTTTTTCCTTCAAGAAACACTATTACTCTTTATTGATTGGGTCAGATTCTTACTGTACACTATAATGTGCACTTTCTTCTAGGGTGACTTTTTATGAATATTAAGAATGGATCATTTTTATATGTAAGTTCCAAGGTAGGCTGAATGTATTTTCTTGTCACATAAGACCTTTAAAAGTGAATTATGTTGAGAGGGGGCAAGATGGCCAAATAGGAACAGCTCTACCCTGCAGCTCCCAGCGCAAGCGACACACAAGACGGGTGATTTCTGCATTTTCAACTGAGGTACCGGGTTCATCTCACTGGGGAGTGCTGGACAATTGGTGCTGATCAGCTGGTGCAGCCCAACCAGGGAGAGCTGAAGCAGGGCGAGGGATCGCCTCACCTGGGAAGCCCAAGGGGGAAGGGAATCCCTTTTCCTAGCCAAGGGAAACTGAGACACACAACACCTGGAAAATCAGGTAACTCCACCATAATACTACACTTTACCAAGGGTCTTAGCAAACGGCACACCAGGAGATTATATCCCACACCTGGCCAGGAGGGTCCCATACCCACAGAGCCTCCCTCATTGCTAGCACAGCAGTCTGAGATCTTTAACTGCAATGCAGCAGTGAGGCTGGGGGAGGGGCACTCACCATTGCTGAGGCTTAAGTAGGTAAACAAAATCGCAGGGAATCTCGAAATGGGCGGAGCCCACCCCAGCTCAAGGAGGCCTGCCTGTCTCTGTAGACTCCACCTCTGGGGACAGGGCATAGCGAAACAAAAAGCAGCAGAAACCTCTGCAGATGTAAGTGACCCTGTCTGACAGCTTTGAAGAGAGAAGTGGATCTCCCAGTATGGAGCTTGAGATCTGAGAACGGACAGACTGTCTGCTCAACTGGGTCCCTGACCCCTGAGTAGCCTAACTGGGAGACAACCCCCACTAGGTGCAGACCGACATCTCACACCTCACACAGCAGGGTACACCCCTGAGACGAAGCTTCCAGAGCAAGAATCAGCAACACTCGCTGTTCAGCAATATTCTATCTTCTGCAGCATCCACTGCTGATATCCTAGGAAAACAGGGTCTGGAATGGACCTCAAGCAATCTCTAACAGACCTACAGCTGAGGGTCCTGACTGTTAGAAGTAAAACTAACAAACAGAAAGGACACCCACGCCAAAATCCCATCAGTACGTCACCAGCATCAAAGACCAAAGGCAGATAAATCCACAAAGATGGCGAAAAAGCAGGGCAGAAAAGCTGGAAATTCAAAAAATCTGAGTGTATCTCCCCCTCCAAAGGAACACAGCTCATTGCCATCAACGGATCAAAGCTGAATGGAGAATGGCTTTGACGAGTTGAGAGAAGAAGGCTTCAGTCGATCAAACTTCTCAGAGCTAAAGGAGGAACTACGTACCCAGTACAAAGAAACTAAAAACCTTGAAAAAAGAATGGAAGAATGGATAACTAGAAGAATCAATGCAGAGAAGGCCATAAACGAACCATGACACGAGAAATACGTGACAAATGCACAAGCTCCAGTAACCTACTCAATCAACTGGAAGAAAGAGTGTCAATGATTGAAGATCAAATGAATGAAATGAAGTGAGAAGTCTAGAGAATAAAGAGCAAAAAGAAATGACCAAAGCCTCCAAGAAATATGGGATTATGTGAAAAGACCAAATCTATGTCTGATTGGTGTACCTGAAATGGACGGGAAGAAAGGAACCAAGTTGGAAAACACTCTGCAGGATATCATCCAGGAGAACTTCCCCAACCTAGTAAGGCAGGCCAACATTCAAATTCAGGAAATACAGAGAACACCACAAAGATACTCCTCGAGAAGAGCAACTCCAAGACACATAATTGCCAGATTCACCAAAGTTGAAATGAAGGAAAAAATCTTAAGGGCAGCCAGAGAGAAAGGTCGAGTTACCCACAAAGGGAAGCCCATCAGACTAACAGCAGATCTCTCGGCAAAAACTCTACAAGCCAGAAGAGAGTGGGGGCCAATATCCAACATTCTTAAAGAAAAGAATTTTCAACCCAGAATTTCATATCCAGCCAAACTGAGTTTCATAAGTGAAGGACAAATAAAATTCTTTACAGACAAGCAAATGCTTAGAGATTTTGTCACCACCAGGCCTGCTCTACAAGAGATCCTGAAGGAAGCACTAAACATGGAAAGGAACAACCGGTACCAGCCATTGCGAAAACATGTCAAATTGTAAAGACCATTGACGCTAGGAAGAAACTGCATCAACTAACAAGCAAAATAACCAGCTAATATCACAATGACAGGATCAAGTTCACACATAACAATATTAACCTTAAATGTAAATGGACTAAATGGTCCAATTAAAAGACACAGACTGGTAAATTGGACAAAGAGTCAAGACCCATCAGTTTGCTGTATTCAGGAGACCCATCTCACATGCAGAGACACACATAGGCTCAAAATAAAGGGATATGGGAAGATCTACCAAGCAAACGGAGAACAAAAAAAAGCAGGGGTTGCAATCCTAGTCTCTGATAAAACAGACTTTAAACCATCAAAGATCAAAAGAGACAAAGAAGGCCATTACATAATGGTAAAGGGATAAATTCAACAGGAAGAATTAACTATCCTAAATATATATCCACCCAAAACAGGAGCATCCAGATTCATAAAGCAAGTCCTTAGAGACTTACAAAGAGATGCAGACTCCCATACAATAATAATGGGAGACTTCAACACCCCACTGTCAACATTAGACACATCAATGAGACAGAAAGTTAACAAGGATATCCAGGAATTGAACTCATCTCTGCAGCAAGCAGACCTAATAGACATCTACAGAACTCTCCACCCCAAATCAACAGAATATACATTCTTCTCAACACCACATCAGACTTATTCCAAAATTGACCACACAATTGGAAGTAAAGCACTCCTCAGCAAATGTACAAGAACAGAAATTATAACAAACTGTCTCTCAGACCACAGTGCAATCAAACTAGAACTCAGGACTAAGAAACTCAATGAATACCGTTCAACTACATGGAAACTGAACAACCTGCTCCTGAATGACTACTGGGTAAATGAAGGCAGAAATAAAGATGTTCTTTGAAACCAATGAGAACAAAGATACAACATACTAGAATCTCCGGGACACATTTAAAGCAGTGTGTAGAGGGAAATTTATAGCACTAAATGCCCACAAGAGAAAGCTGGAAAGATCTAAAACTAACACCCTTAACATCACAACTAAAAGAACTAGAGAAGCAACAGCAAACACATTCAAAAGCTAGAAGGCAAGAAATAACTACGATCAGAGCAGAACAGAAGGAGATAGAGACACAAAAAAAGTCCAAAAAAATCAATGAAACCAGGAGCTGGTTTTTTGATAAGATCAACAAAATTGATAGACTGCTAGCAAGACTAATAAAGAAGAAAAGAGAGAAGAATCAAATAGACGCAATAAAAAAAGATATCACCACTGACCCCACAGAAATACAAACTACCATCAGAGAATACTATAAACACCTCTACGCAAATAAACTAGAAATCCTAGAAGAAATGAATAATTTCCTGGACACTTACACTCTCCCAAGACTAAACCAGGAAGAAGTTGAATCCCTGAATAGACCAATAGCAGGCTCTGAAATTGAGGCAATAATTAATAGCCTACCAACCAAAAAAAGTCCAGGACCAGAGGGATTCACAGCCAAATTCTACCACAGGTACAAGGAGCTGGTACGATTCCTTCTGAAACTATTCCAATCAATAGAAAAAGAGAGAATCCTCCCTAACTCATTTTATGAGGCTAACATCATCCTGATACCACAGTCCGGCAGAGACACAACAAAAAAAGAGAATTTTAGACCAATATCCCTGATGAACATCAATGCAAAAATCTTCAATAAAATACTGGCAAACTGAATCCAGCAGCACATCGAAAAGCTTATCCACCATGATCAAGTGGGCTTCATCCCTGGGATGCAAGGCTGGTTCAACATATGCAAATCAATAAATGTAATCCAGCATATATAAACAGAACCAAAGACAAAAAACCACATGATTATCTCAACAGATGCAGAAAAGGCCTCTGACAAAATTCAACAGCCTTTCATGCTAAAAACTCAGTAAATTCGGTATTGACGGAACGTATCTCAAAATAATAAGAGCTATTTATGACAAACCCACAGTCAATATCATACTGAATGTGCAAAAACTGGAAGCATTCCCTTTGAAAACTGGCACAAGACAGGGATGCACTCTCTTACCACTCCTATTCAACATAGTCTTGGAAGTTCTGGCTAGGGCAATCAGGCAAGAGAAAGATATCCAGGGTATTCAGTTAGGAAAAGAAGAAATGAAATTGTCCCTGTTTGCAGATGACATGATTGTATATTTAGAAAATCCCATCATCTCAGCCCAAAATCTCCTTAAGCTGATATGCAACTTCAGCAAAGTCTCAGGATACAAAATTAATGTACACAAATCACAAGCATTCTTATACACCAGTAACAGACAGAGAGCCAAATCATGAATGAACTTCCATTAACAATTGCTTCAAAGATAATAAAATACCTAGGAATCCAACATACAAGGGATGTAAAGGACCTGTTCAAGGAGAACTACAAACCACTGCTCAGTGAAATAAAAGAGGACAAAAACAAATGGAAGAACATACCATGCTCATGGATAGGAAGAATCAATATCGTGAAAATGGCCATAATGCCAAAGGTAATTTATAGATTCAATGCCATCCCCATCAAGCTACCAATGAGTTTCCTCACAGAATTGGAAAAAACTACTTTAAAGTTCATATGGAACCACAAAAGAGCTCGCATTGCCAAGACAATCCTTAGTCAAAAGAACAAAGCTGGAGGCATCATGCTACCTGACTTCAAACTATACTACAAGGCTACAATAACCAAAACAGCATGGTACTGGTACCAAAACAGAGATACAGACCAATGGAACAGAACAGACCCCTCAGAAATAATACCACACATCTACAGCCATCTGATCTTTGACAAACCTGAGAAAAACAAGAAATGGGGAAAGGATTCCTCATTTAATAAATGGTGCTGGGAAAACTGGCTAGCCATAAGTAGAAAGCTGAAACTGGATCCCTTCCTTACTCCTTATATGAAAATTAATTCAAGATGCATTAGAGACTTAAATGTTAGACCTAATACCACAAAAACCCTAGAAGAAAACCTAGGTAATACTATTCGGGACATAGGCCTGGGTAAGGACTTCATATCCAAAACACCAAAAGCAATGGCAACAAAAACCAAAATTGACAAATGGAATCTAATGAAACTAATGAGCTTCTGCACAGCAAAAGAAACTACCATCAGAGTGAACAGGCAACCTACAGAATGGGAGAAAATTTTTGAAATCTACTCATCTGACAAAGGGCTAATATCCAGAACCTACAAAGAACTCAAACAAATTTACAAGAAAAAAACAAACAACCCCATCAAAAAGTGGGCAAAGGATATGAACAGACATTTCTCAAAAGAAGATATTCATACAGCCAACAGACACATGAAAAAATGCTCATCATCACTGGCCATCCGAGAAAAGCAAATCAAAACCACAATGAGATACCATCTCATAGCAGTTAGAATGGCAATCAGTAAAAAGTCAGGAAACAACAGGTGCTGGAGAGGATGTGGAGAAATAGGAACACTTTTACACTGTTGATGGGATTATAAACTAGTTCAACCATTGTAGAAAACAGTATGGCGATTCCTCAAGGATCTAGAACTAGAAATACCATATGACCCAGCCATCCCATTACTGGGGATATACCCAAAGGATTATAAAGCATGCTGCTATAAAGGCACATGCACACATACGTTTATTGCGGCACTATTCACAATAGCAAAGACTTGGAATCAACCCAAATGTCCATCAGTGGCAGACTGGATTAAGAAAATGTGGCACATATACACCATGGAATACTATGCAGCCATAAAAAAGAATGAGTTTGTGTCCTTTGTAGGGACATGGATGCAGCTGGAAACCATCATTCTCAGCAAACTATCGCAAGAACAGAAAACCAAACACCGCATGTTCTCACTCATAGGTGGGAATTGAATAATGAGATCACTTGGACACGGGAAGGGGAGCATCACACACCGGGGCCTATTATGGGGAGGGGGGAGGGGGGAGGGATGGCATTGGGAGTTATACCTGATGTAAATGACGAGTTGATGGGTGTTGACGAGTTGATGGGTGCAGCAACGTGGCACATGTACACATATGTAACAAACCTGCACGTTGTGCACATGTACCCTAAAACTTCAAGTATAATAAAAAAAAAGAACATGAAAATAAATAAATAAGATATTGTATAACCCACTTAAACAAAAAAAAAAGTGAATTATGTTTATACCACTTTAGTTTTTTTAATGATGTAAGTATGACCTTGTTTTATTATGACAAACTTTTAGACTTAGTACTTTCAGTTATACGAAGTGTTAAATGACATTTGTAAGCCTATTTTAGTGCAGGCACTTTAAAATGTCAGCCAAACAGATGTTCCACTATAAACATGAATAAAAATGAGGGATAGCAAGACTAAATATAGGATATTTTATTATGTTAATATTAATATTACTTAAAATTCAGTAGTGACAACATTGTATATAACTAATGAAGATGACAAGAAAGACTCCCAAGTTTATAATTTACAAAAAAGTTGTAATTGGTTTAGTTATTTTTAAGTTAAAAAGTAATTTATTAATTTTGAATGGCAAGAATATACGAACAGGCCGGGCGCGGTGGCTCAAGCCTGTAATCCCAGCACTTTGGGAGGCCGAGACGGGTGGATCACGTGGTCAGGAGATCGAGACCATCCTGGCTAATACGGTGAAACCCCGTCTCTACTAAAAAATACAAAAAAAAAAAAAAACTAGCCGGGCGAGGTGGCGGGCGCCTGTAGTCCCAGCTACTCGGGAGGCTGAGGCAGGAGAATGGCGTAAATCCGGGGGGCGGAGCTTGCAGTGAGCTGAGATCTGGCAACTGCACTCCAGCCTGTGTGACACAGCGAGACTCAGTCTCCAAAAAAAAAAAAAAAAAAAAAATACGAACAAAGTTAAGCAGGTATGACTTATAGTGTTATCCTGATCATTTCTGATTTTGCTTCTAAAGTTATTCTGACCCTGCTAAATCTCAGTACCATCTCATATTCAATACTCAAGAAGATACTATAAATTGATTATATATATGTATTTACATATGTGTGTATATGTGATGTATAATAAAAAGTGGGAGGAAGGAAGACCTATGCTCTCTAGGAAAGAAAAACATAAATGTCATTTTCCCCCAGTTTTTGCTTCATAAGTGAAGGAGAAATAAAACCCTTTACAGACAAGCAAATGCTGAGAGATATTGTCACCACCAGGTATGACTTACAAGAGCTCCTGAAGGAAGCACTAAATATAGGAAGGCAAAACCAGTACCAGCCCCTGCCAAAACATATCACATTGTAAAGACCATCAACACTATGAAGTAACTGAATCATCAAATGGGCCAAATTAGCAGCTAGCATCATAATGACAGGATCGAATTCACACATACCAATATTAATCTTAAATGCAAATGGGCTCAATGCTCCAATTAAAAGACACAGATTGGCAAATTGGATAGAGTCAAGATCATTCGGTGTGCTGTATGCAGGACACCCATCTCATGTGGAAAGACACAAGTAGCCTCAAAATAAAGAGATGGAGGAAAATTTTCCGAGCAAAAGGAAAGCAAAAAATGCAGGGTTGCATTTCTAGTCTCTGATAAAACAGCCTTTAAACCAACAAAGATAAAAAAAAGACAAGGGAATTACATAATGGTAAAGGGATCAATGCAACAAGAGCTAAATGTCATAAATATATATGCACCCAATACAGGAGCACCCAGATTCATGAAGCAAGTTCATAGAGACCTACAAAGAGACTTAGACTCCCACACAATAAGAGTGGGAGAATTTAACACCCCACTGTCAATATTAGATCAATGAGAGAAAATCAGCAAGGATATTCAGGACTTGAACTCAGCTCTGCACCAAGGAGATCTAATAGACATCTACATAATTATCCACCCCAAATCAACAGAATATACATTCTTCTTAGCACCACATCACATTTATTCTAAACTTGAGCATATAATTAGAAGTAAAACACTCCTCAGCAAATGCAAAAGAATGGAAATCATAACAAACAGTCTCTCAGACCACAGAGCAATCAAGTAAGAACTCAGGATTAAGAAACTCACTCAGTAATACACAACTACATGGAAAGTGAACAACCTGCTCCTGAATGACTACTGAGTAAATAACAAAATTAAGGCAGAAATAAATAAGTTTTTTGAAACCAGTGAGAAGGAAGACACAACTTACCACAATTTCTGGGACACAGCTAAAGCAGTGTTTAGAGGGAAATTCACAGCGCTGAATGCCCACAGGAGAAAGCAGGAAAGATCTAAAATTGACATCGCAATTACAAGAAGTAGAGAGGCAAGAGCAAATAAATTCTAAACCTAACAGAAGACAAGGAATAGCTAAGATCAGAGCAGAACTGAAGGAGATAGAGACACGAAAAACCCTCCAAAAAATCAATGAATCCAGGGGCTGATTTTTTGATAAGATTAACAAAATAGACCATTAGCCAGACTAATAAAGAAGTAAGAGAGAATAATCAAATAGACACAATAAAAAAATGATAAAGGGGATAAAACCACTGATTCCACAGAAATACAAACTATCATCAGAGAATACTATAAACATCTCTACACAAATAAATAAGAAAACCTACAAGAAATGGATAAATTCCTGGACACATACACCCTCCCAAGACTAAACCAGGAAGAAGTCGAATCCCTGAATAGAACAATAATAAGTTCTGAAAGTGAGGCAGTAATTTATAGCCTACCAACCAAAAACAACCCAGCACCAGATGGATTCACAGCCAAATTCTACCAGAGGTACAAATGGGAACTGATACCATCCCTTCCAAAACTATTCCAAACAATGGAAAAACAGGGACTCCTCACTAACTCATTTTATGAGGCCAGCATGATCCTGATATGAAAACCTGGCAGAGATACAACAAAAAAAGAAAATTTCAGGCCAACATTCCTGATGAACATTGATGCAAAAATCCTCAATAAAATACTGCAAACCAAATACAGCAGCACATCAAAAAGCTTATCCACCACAATCAAGTCAGTTTTATCCCTGGGATGGAAGGCTGCTTCAACATACACAAATCAATAAATGTAATCTATCACATAAACAGAAACAATGACAAAAAACACATGATTATCACAATGGATGCAGAAAAGACCTTTGATAAAATCTGACACCTCTTCATGCTAAAAACTCTCAGTAAATTCAGTATTGACGGAACGTATCTCAAAATAATAAGAGCTATTTATGACAAACCCACAGCCAATATCATACTGAATGGGCAAAAACTGGAAGCATTCCCTTTGAAAACTGGTACAAGACAAGGATGACCTCTCTCACCACTCCTATTTAACACAGTATTGGAAGTTGTGGCTAGGGCAATCAGGCAAGAGAAAGAAATAAAGCATATTCAAATAGGAAGACAGGAAGTCAAATTGTCTCTCTTTGGAGATGACATGATTGTATATTTAGAAAACCACATCATCTCAGCCGAAAATCTCCTTAAGCTGATAAGCAACTTCAGCAAAGTCTCAGGATACAAAATCAATGTGCAAACATCACAAGCATTCTTATACACCAGTAACAGACAAACAGAGAGCCAAATCATGAATGAACTCCCATTCACAATTGCTTCAAAGAGAATAAAATACCTAGGAATCCAACGTACAAGGGATGTGAAGGACCTCTTCAAGGAGAACTACGAACCATGCTCAATAAAATAGAAGAGGACACAAACAAATGGAAGAACATTCCATGCTCATGGATAGGAAGAATCAATATCTTGAAAATGTCCACACTGCCCAAGGTAATTTATACATTTAATGCCATCCCCATTAAGCTACCAATGACTGTCTTCATAGAATTGGAAAAAACTACTTTAAAGTTCACATGGCACCAAAACAGAGCCCACATCACCAAGACAATCCTAAGTCAAAAGAACAAAGCTGGAGGCATCATGCTACCTGACTTCAAACTATACTACAAGGCTACAGTAACCAAAACAGCATAGTACTGCTAACAAAACAGATACAGACCAATGGAACAGAACAGACCCCTCAGAAATCATATCACTCATCCACCATCAACTGAGCTTTGAAAAACCTGACAAAAACAAGAAATGGGGAAAGGATTCCCAATTAAATAAATGGTGCTGGGAAAAGTGGCTAGCCCTAAGTAGAAAGCTGAAGCTGGATCCCTTCCTTACACCTTGTACAAAAATTAATTCAAGATGGATTAGAGACTTAAATGTTAGACCGAAAACCATAAAAACCCTAGGAGAAAACCTAGGGAATACCATTCAGGACATAGGCATGGGCAAGGACTTCATGTCTAAAACACCAAAAGCAATGGCAATAAAAGCCAAAATTGACAAATGGGATCTAATTAAACTAATGAGCTTCTGCACAGCAAAACAAACTACCATCAGAGTGAACAGGCAACCTACAGAATGGGAGAAATTTTCTGCAATCTACTCATCTGACGAAGGGCTACTACCCAGAACCGACAAAGAACACAAACAAATTTACAAGAAAAAAAGAAAAAATCCCATCAAAAAGTGGGCCAAGGATACGAACAGGCATTTCTCAAAAGAAGACATTTATACAGCCAACAGACACATGAAAAAATGCTCATCATCACTATCCATCAGAGAAATGCAGATCAAAACCACAATGAGATACCATCTCACACCAGTTAGAATGGTGGTCATTAAAACGTCAGGAAACGACAGGTGCTGGAGAGGATGTGGGGAAACAGGAACACTTTTACACTGTTGGTGGGACTGTAAACAAGTTCAACCACTGTGGAAGACAGTGTGGCGATTCCTCAAGGATCTAGAAGTACCATATGACCCAGCCATCCCATTACTGGGTATATACCCAAAGGATTATAAATCATGCTGCTATAAAGACACATGCACATGTATGTTTACTGCAGCACGATTCACAATAGCAGACTTGGAACCAACCCAAATATCCATCAATGACAGACTGGATTAAGAAAATGTGGCACATATACACCATGGAATACTATGCAACCATAAAAAAGGATGAGTTCACGTCCTTTGTAGGGACATGGATGCAGCTGGAAACCATCATTCTCAGCAAAATATCACAAGAACAGAAAACCAAACACCGCATGTTCTCACTTACAGGTGGGAATTGAACAATGACATACTTGGACACAAGAAGGGGAGCATCACACACCAGGGCCTTTTGTGGGGAGGGGGAAGAGGGGAGGGATAGCATTAGGAGATATATCTAATGTAAATACGAGTTAATGGGTGCAGCACACCAACATGGCACATGTATACATATGTAACAAACCTGCATGTTGTGCACATGTACCCTAGAACATAAAGTATAATAAAAAAAAAAAAAAAGACCAATATCATTTACATGACCTATAAAACTTTGATCATGTTGATTGTTTCCTGCAGCCTCTCTAAGCTCATTGCCATTCTTGTCTTTTCTTTCCTTAGCCATGCTGGTCTTCAGTTTATCCAAATGGCCAATATTCCTCCAGCTCAGGCCTTTGTTCATGCTGTTCCCTCTTTCCGGCAGGCCTCCCTCACTTCGATTCCTACCCTCTCTTCTTCATCTGGCTAACTCAAATGCATCCTTCAGAATGACCCAAGGAAGGACTTTATTGACTCTCCCCCAGGCTAGATGAGGACTCACTGTCATAAATTCTCATAACACTTAGCATTTTTCCTTGTAACTTATTCAGATTTTCCATTTATATTTATTTTTCTGGTTGTTTCATTAATGTGTCTCTACTACACTAGATAGAATGTCATAACAGACTTTTCTTTCCTCACCATTGATAATCCACTGCCTGGTGCATAGTCAATCCTCAATAAATATTTTGCAAATGAAAAATAAGAGTGAACTCAGCTCATCCGGCCACTGCACTCCAGCATGGGTGACAGAGCAAGACTCCGTCTCAAAAAAAAAAAAAAAAAAAAAGAGTGAACTCAGCTCTTGCTTCTCTTTGAAGGAGATATCAAAATATCAAAAAATATTTTTCTTGTCCAGGTATGGTGGCTCACGCCTGTAATCCTAGCACTTTGGAAAGCTGAGTTGGGTGGGCTGTCTGAGCTCAGGAGTTCAAGACCATCCTGAGCAACATGGTGAAACTTTGTCTCCACTAAAACACAAAAAATTAGCCTGGTGTGGTGGCAGGTGCCTGTAGTCCCAATTACTCCAAAGGCTGAGGTATGAGAATCGCATGAACCTAAGAGACGGAGGTTGCAGTGAGTTGAGATCGCACCATTGCACCCCAGCCTGGGCGAGAGAGTGAGAGACTGTCTCAAAAACAAACAAATATTTTTCTCTACAACTGTTGCCTTCTGAATGTCTCTTGAATCCACATACTTTCCTCCATCTGCACCGTTACTGACCACGTCCAGGTACCCTGTATCTCTCATCTCAATTTCCAGAAAAGCCTCCAGATTTTCTCCCTGTGTCTCCTCCCAATCCTCCCACACCTTTATTCTCTACAAGCAGGACTCTATTTTCACCATGTAAATCTGTCTTCTCATTGCTCTTGAAACCAAATTCTTAATATGCATATGAGGCCCTTGCTATGTGGCCTTGGTCTGGTTCACAGTGTCTTCTCCCACAGCATCCTCCCTCAACCCACCCCCTCCAGCTTCTGGAAAGCACTTAAATATTCTTTCAGTAGGAGCACAAATGGGGAGAATATGGAGCACAGGAAATAAAAATGGATACAATTATGGGGAATTGGGACTGAGTCACATCAGGTGGATCTCATAGATCTTGTAAAGGCTGCCCATCTCTGCTCTAACAGCACAAGAAGATGTGTTGGCCTTTGAGAGGGAGACAGACATCACCCAGAGCAGACAAAATCCCTGCCCTCAGGGAGCTTATGTTCTAGTGGAGAAGACAGACAATAAATGAGTAAATGGACTTATAAAGTCAAATATCAATGAGTGCCAATTACACAATAAAACAGGGAAATGTGACAGAGAGTAACCAGCCAGATGGGGTAAGGTAGGGGTCAGGATTAGACAGGGTGGTCAAGAAGAGAATCCAAGGAGGTCATGTTTCAGCTTGGACATAGGTGATAGTAACAAGTCACAGGACAGTATTCCTGGCAGTGGAAACCGCCAGTGCAAAGGCCTGGGCCAAAACAAGCAAAGAGCTTAGAATGTTCTGGGAACAGGAAAAAAAAGGTCAATGTGGCTTTGTCAGAGTCATTTGAACCAGAGCAACTCCATCTTGAATGGGGGCTGGGTAAAATGAGGCTGAGACCTCCTGGGCTGCATTCTCAGATGGTTTAGGTATTCTTAGTCACAGGATGAGACAGGAGGTCGGTACACGATACAGGTTATAAAGACCTTACTAATAAAATAGGTTGAAGTAAAGAAGCTGGCCAAAATCCACTGAAACCAAGATGGCAATGAGAGTGATCTCTGGTTGCCCTCACTACTACACTCCCACCAGTGCCATGGCAGTTTACAAATGTCAACCCTAGTGTAGCATATAATCAAGAAATAACCATAAAATTGGGCAACCAGCACCCTTCGGGGCTGCTCTATGGAGTACCCATTCTTCATTCCTTTACTTTCCTAATAAACTTGCTTTCACTTTAGTCTGTGGACTTGCCCTGAATTCTTTCCTGTGTGAGATCCGAGAACCCTCTCTTGGGGTCTGGATCAGGACCCCTTTCCAATAACAGCTTCAGCACCATGAGGGAGAGGGACCAGGGTGACGAGATCAGAGACTGTCAAAGACGAGGTCAGAGGTCCAGTAAGGAACTTGGGTTCAGTCTCAACAAAATGGGAAGCCATTAAAGGATGGTAAGCTAGAAAGTGACATGATAATAATTTGTAAAAGGTCATTCTGGTTGCAGAGAAAAAGCAAAACTGCAGTCCCCTAGTGTCAGATATTTCAGCTCATTAATTCATCAGAAGATTAAAGACCCCACTGTGTGCTACACTTCTAGGTGTTGAGAAGATTCAAAAACAAAGCAAACATATTAAAACCATCCTCATGTACTTTCAATAAATATTGGCTACCTTCTATTGGCTGGGCACTAGAACAGAGGTAAACAAGGTAAGAGGTACAATCTGTTGGAACAGTACTAATTCAACTGTTAATCACTGGCTATAAAATGAATTGCAAGCCATAAATGGCATTTGGGAAACTCACTAGGGTGACATCACTGGCCATCAGAGAAATGCAAATCAAAACCACAATGAGATACCATCTCACACCAGTTAGAATGGCAATCATTAAGAAGTCAGGAAACAACAGGTGTTGGAGAGGATGTGGAGAAATAGGAACACTTTTACACTGTTGGTGGGATTGTAAACTAGTTCAACCATTATGGAAAACAGTATGGCAATTCCTCAAGGATCTAGAACTAGATGTACCATATGACCCAGCCATCCCACTACTGGGTATATACCCAAAGGATTATAAATTAGTCTACTACAAAGACACATGTACACGTATGTTTATTGCGGCACTATTCACAATAGCAAAGACTTGGAATCAACCCAAATGTCCATCTGTGACAGACTGGATTAAGAAAATGTGGCACATATACACCATGGAATACTATGCAGCCATAAAAAAGGATGAGTTTGCGTCCTTTGTAGGGACATGGATGCAGATGGAAACCATCATTCTTAGCAAACTATCACAAGAAGAGAAAACCAAACACCGCATGTTCTCACTCATAGGTGGGAACTGAACAATGAGATCACTTGGACTCGGGAAGGGGAACATCACACACTGGGGTCTATCATGGGGAGGGGGGAGGGGAGAGGAGGGAGGGATTGCATTGGGGAGTTATACATGATATAAATGATGAATTGATGGGTGCTGACGAGTTGATGGGTGCAGCACACCAACATGGCATAAGTATACATATGTAACAAACCTGCACGTTATGCACATGTACCCTAGAACTTAAAGTATAATAAAAAAAAAAAAAAAAAGAGAAAAAAAAAAAAAAAAAAAAAAATCTTAAAGTGTAAAATTGGAAAAGATCCCAGGAAATACATTTAACAAGAGGAATTATTCCTGTGATTGGAATCATCTTCCTTGAACATAATGTGGTGAGAGGCAGCAAGAACATTATATATGTTACACTCTAGTGGTTTCCTTTAAGTTTCAAAGTTGTCAACTGTTTTATTTGATTTCAGAATTGTGTTTTCAAAAGAAAAAAAAAGCTTTGCCATTATCACACTTCTTATAAAGATGAAGAGAAAAATGAATCAAAAACTTCCATAGTTCAGGTACTGGTAACTACATTAAATATAGGAATAGCACTTAGGGGAAACTGATTTGTTTCTAATGGTGATAATGAAAATAAAAAGCACACTGACTGTAAAGCTCATTGCTTTACATATACACTTTCTAATTCTTACTCCACTAACTCAGAGCTATCACTCTGAGTTCCATTTTGCTCTGAGCACCATCTGCTCAGAGCTCCATCTTTCTCAGAGCTCTAATCACTCCAAACTCCTTCTTGCTCTGAGCATCCTCTGCTCAGAGCTCCATCTGCTCGGAGCTACACCTTCTAGCTCCATCTTGCTGATCTCTCCAATCACTTCCAGCTCCATTGGGCTCTGAGCTCCATCTGCTCGAAGCTCCATCATAGTGTGAGCAGCATGTTCTCTCAGCTCCATCTGGCTCTGAGCACCATCTGCTCTGAGTCCATCTGAAACCAAGTAACATTTGCTCCAAGTTCCATCTCGCTTAGAGCTCCTTCTTGCTCAGAACTTCACCTGCTCCAAGCTCCATCTTGCTCAGAGAGCCATCTGCTCTGAGCTCCATCTTGCTGAGTACTCCAATTGCTTTCAACTTCATTTTGCTCTAAGCACCATCTGCTCAAGCTCCATCTTATTGTGAGGAACATGTTTTCTGAGCTACATCTTGCTCAGAGCTGCATCTGCTCCAAGCCCCATTGTGCTCAAAGCTCCATTTATTCTGAGGTCGATCTTGCTTCTGAGCATCATCTGCTCAGAGCTCCAATCCTACAGAGCAATGTTTTTAACTTCCTATCACTCTGAGCTCCATGTTGCTCTGAGCACCGAGCACTGTCTGCTCTGAGCTCCACCTTACCCCGAGCAACGTCTGCTCCAAGTTCCATCTTGCTTGGAGGTCCTTTTTATTCAGAGCTCTACCCGCTCCAAGCTCAATGTTCTCTGAGTTCCATCTTGCTTGGAGGCTCTAATCACTCTGAGCTCCATCTTGCACTGAGCACCAAATGCTTGGAGCTCCATTTTACTCTGAGCACCATCTACTCTGAGCTCCAGCTTGCTCAGAGCTCCATCTGCTCTGAGCTCCAGCTTGCTATGGCACAATCTGCTCAGAGCTCCATCTGCTCTGAGCTTCATCTTGCTCAAAGTTCTAATCACTCTGAACTCCATCTTGCTCTGAGCACCATCTCCTCTCAGCCCCATGTGCTCGGAGTTCCATTTGCTCTAAGATAGTTCTTGCTCAGAGCTCCAATTACTCCAAGCTCCATCTTGCTCGGAGCATCATCTGCTCAAACCTTCTTCTTGCCTGGAGCTCCAGTCACTGAGCTCCATCTTGCTCTGAGCACCATCTGCTCGGAGCTCCATTTTGCTTTGAGCTCCATCTTGCTCTGAGACCATACGTTTTTTCTCTGAGACCATACGCTTGGAGCTCCATCTTACTCTGAGCAACATCTGCTCTAAGGTTCATATTGCTCAGAGCTCCATCTTGCCTGAACCCCATCATGTTTCGAGCTCATCATGCTTTGGGCACTACCTGCTCCACGGATGTTTACTGCAGCACTATTCACAACAGGAAAGACATGGAACCAACCCATATGCGCATCAATGATAAGAGTAGAAAAAGAAAACGTGCTAGATATCCACCACAGAATACTATGCAGCCATAAAAAAGTGTAAGATCAAGTCCTCTGCAGGGACATGGATGAAGGTGGAAGCCATCATTCTCAGCAAACTAACACAGAAACAGAAAACCAAACACTGCATGTTCTCACTCATAAGTGGGAGCTGAACAATAAGAACACATTTTAATACTATTACAACCTCTGAAGATGGTCTCTATTTCTCCTAACAAAGGATATTTATACTTCACAATTTTTCTCTCTAAAGGATTGTGGCTTCTCCTGCCTGTGCCAGTTTAGGGTTCAGGTTGACCACCTCACCTTGAAATGACCCACTCCATGTCTGCACGTGGTTGGTTCCTCCTGTGAACTGTTTGTTCACAGCCTCTTATCACTTGTGGGTCATTTGAGAGGAGGTGTCTCACATAGTGCTGCACCAGGCAAATCACCAACTGAAAGAATTACTGAAACGTGTGGGCCTGGTTATTTCAAAGAATAAATAGGAGTTGGTTGAAGGTGATAAAGTCAGTAATATCTTAAGGTGATAAGATATGACATCTTAGATGACCAAGACTAATCCTGTGGGTCCCGAGAACATATAACAATGTGGAGTATGCCAGCAAAAAGCTCACCTACCAGACAACAGCAAATGACACCCTGGCTCAAAGGTTAAATGTCCTCTCTCCATGTGTGAAAGCACATGACCAGCAGGAGGCAAAAACAACAGGGAGACAAAGGCTTTGCTGCATATCTGTGGGCTTCAGTCTCCAGTGAGACACTCAGAGCCTACATCTCCTCTGTTACCAATGCTGCTTTCATTGTACAGAACATTTCCATATACGTTTCATTCTATTCTCTGAATTCTGTGCTTCATTTTTCTCTCAGTCTAGTTATGAATCAACATCACACTTTCGATTTCCAAGTATTTAAAATACATGAAAAGTTATTTTTGATATTCAGACTTTTATGGATATTTTTGTTTATTCTTCTTTGCAATCAATTTTATCTCCACGCACAATCAGATAGTAGCTACATTGAAGTCAAGCTCAATTTATCAATCGATTAAAGAATCATTGACCTCTTCATACTGTTACATATACTTTTCTAAAATTGTGGTTTCATTGTATTTTATCTGTACAAATCCATTTCATATTTTATACATTTTTACAGCAATTCTGATTTTGTGAAATTTTAAAAATATACCATGTAGAAGCCTGACAGTGTCTTTCTACATACACGATCATGAACACATGGCATTCTCATTAACTCTGTGAATGTGCTTAATAGTATTACAGGATTTGCAAATGCTGCATCTCACTTGCACTCCTGCCATAAAGGATATCTGGTCATGATATACTAATGTGTTGATACAATGGCTTCTAATATTTATAACTTTTATACCCACATGTCCTATTTGTCTGTAGTATTCTCTGTGTCTCAATCCAGTTAATGATCATATGTAGCCCTCCAAAATTTCGGGGGGACATTTAACTGCTTTATAACTCTTACACAGTTTAAGTGACATTTGTTTACTAAGTTTTTTTGTCTTATTTTGTTCTGTTTGTTTTTTATTTTGTTTTGTTATGTTTTTTAGATGGAATCTCACTCTGTCCCTCAGGCTGGAGTGCAATGGCATGATCATGGCTCATTGCAACCTCTGCCTCCCAGGTTGAAGCTATTCTCCTGCCTCAGTCTCCTGAGTAGCTGGTATTACAGCTGCGCACCACCACATTCAGCTAATTTTTGTATTTTTAGTAGAGAGCGGTTTCACCATGTTGACCAGGCTGGTCTCAAACTCCTGACCTCAGGTGATCTGCCCGCTTTGGCCTCCCAAAGTGCTGGGATTACACATGTGAGCCGCCACGCCTGGCCTACTGAACTTTTTTATACTGGAACTTATTTGTTTATGAGAGCTCTCTTTTGATAAATGTCTTTGTTATCTCTATTATTTCACTAAAATTTACCCCTATTGAGATAGAGATTTTAAACCGATGAACCACCTTACTGGTACTATGTTCATAATGTTGTTAATCACAGTAAAAGTAGGTATTCTTTTAGAAAATCAAGGTTGAAAGATCAAAAACAAAAAAAAAGAAAGAAAAAGAAAAACACACACAGGAAAACAAAATAAAACTTACATTGTCCCTCTCCATCCATTAGTGGCATAAACACAGAAAGATAACCAAATGGACCAAATGAAGGAGGCAGATAATCAGACTAGAATTATATAGAGTAAAGATATTTCTCAGAAACACACCAAAGGCACCCAGGTTGAGAAACCTGGATATTTACGTGCAAAGGACTGAAGTAAGAACCTTATGTTGCACAATACACAAATATCAACCCATAATAAACTGAACACTTAAGTCTAATCTTGAAACTAAAAATGCTCCCAGGAAAAAAACAGAAGAGTGAGTGTCTATTTTGGGGAAACTTGAATCTGTGCACACCAGTTGCAAAAAGAAAAAATTAGGGAGAATATACACATACACAATACAATGGCTCCACCATCCCTTTTTATTTCCCAATGGGACACAGAAATCAGTGGCAACAAAAGCAAATATAAGTATGATAGACAAAGGACAACTTTAAAATTTCTAAACAAGAAGAAAACAATGAACCAAAAGGAAAGGCACCCTAAAGATTGGGATAAAATTATAGAAAATTATGTATCTCAAAGGAACCATTATCTAACATACACAAGAAACTAAAGGTACTAAGTGGGCAAAAAGATGAAACAACTAAAACCTATATTGATCCAAACAATCTGCTACTGGCAGAAAAAGAGCCTACCCAATGGACAGAATGACGGAGTCCCCTGTGCCACCCAAATGTATACTCAGTGAACACACTTTTCAAACGAACACAAAATGACACAATGGGAAAAGGAAAGTCGGCTCAATAAACGATTTTGAGGACAATGGATAACCACATGAAAAACAGTGAAATAGGACAGAATCCATGTAAATTACACTGAAGACTTAAACTCAGTTTTGAAACCACTTACTTCCCTTAGGAAACAGGGTGAGCATATATTTTAGAAGACTAATCTATGCACACAATTTGCAAAATGTAAAATATAAAAAGAAAAAGAAAAGAAAAACTAGAAGAAAAAAACCCATAGACAATGCCATGGCTTGCAACCTTTTTCACTGTTTTTAATTGTACACAAAAGCCACCACTAATATATAAACATGTGAGACTACGGAAAACATTGGATCTTATGTAGGGAAAAGAAAACAATGAACCAGAAGAGAAGGCACCTCACACACTGAAAGAAAACTAGGGAAAATCCTGTCTTTGAAAGGGGTTCTTATAAAATATGTGCAAGAAACTAACACTACGATGTGGGAGAAAACAAAAACAGAAACAAAACAAAAACAAATACCCAAGCTAAGTCTGGGCAAAGGATCTGAACAGACATGTCTGAAAAGTAGATGAGCAATTGACTCATAGGTAAAAGAAAAAGTTTCCCAAAAGCTCTAATCCTCACGAGAATGTCAAGGAAAACCACAGTGAGATACCACTTCCATACCCATAGAATGAATGTTACTGAAAACAAAAATACAAGTTTGAAAAAGAAACAACTGGTACAGACTTGCAGAAGGGGCAATTCTTCTCCTACACTCTTGGTGGGAATATCGATTTGTACACACTCTAGGAAAAACAGCTAGAAGTTCCTCAAACAAAGTAAAAACTCCATTTCATCTAGCCTTCCCACCACTGGCTGTACATTTACAGTCAATGAAATTGCTATGTGGAAGAGATACCTCCCTTGCCCTGTGTACTGTAGTACTCACAATAGCCAAGATAGGAAATATGCCTACCTGTTCATTCACTGATGAAGGGATGAGGAAACTGCAATACGCATCCAGAACGGAGTATTCTTCAACCATAGAAATGGGTTACATCTAGTCATTTGCAGCCATGTGGAAAAACCTGAGGGACATTACGTTAAATGAAATGAGCCAGGCAGAGAAAGGCATATACTGCATAATCTCACCTATGTGGAATCTAAAACACCTGACCTCATAGAAGTAGAAAGTTCAACAGTGGTTACCAGAGGCTGGGGAGAAGAGGGGCCTAGGCAGAAACTGGTAATGGTTACCAAGTTACACTTAGAAAACTGAGATCAATCCTACCCTTCTCTTCTATAGCAGGGTGACTAGGGTTAATATTGTAGTGAATTTTCCAAATACCTGGAAAGGATTCTGAATATCCTCTCCACAGACAAATAATACCTAGGGGACTTCACAGATGCAAAATATTGTGATTTCATCAATATGCTAGGTGTACCTATATCAAAATGGCCCCTGCATCCTCTAGTTATATACATATACTCTAGGGCAATTTCTTTAAAAAAAAAAAAAAAAAAGGATGCCAACGATGCTAACATTCACATGGAATCATGAAATGCCCTAAATTTCAAAAGCATTTCTGGAAATAGAAAGTATGTGGGATACATCACTGTCCTCCATTTGAAATTATATTGAAAAGCTAGTTATCTAAACAACAGATGACTGGCATTAACCAAGACACCCAGGCCAACAGACAGAATGAGGGAGCTCAATCACAAACCAAACTCCTTGGTAGTGTACACATTTTGTAAAAGAACACCAAAAGACACAACAAAGAAGGGGGATCTGTTTAATAAATTGTTTTAAAAATTGGATGTCCTCGTATAAAATAACAAAATAGAACCCCTATTGTGTAAAAGGCACAACAATCAACTCAAAATGAATTAGAGACTAATACGCAAAACTTTAAAGCATCAGGCTCCCCCAAAGAGAAGACATACAGTGTGGGTATATTTAGGTCAACGTGGATCTGTGTTCACACTGTGCCAAAACTAAACAAAGAATACAGGGGGAAAACTCATGGGTGATGGATAAGTTCGGACACGAGTTTGTTTGTCTTCATCAGTCACCTACGTCACAGGGAACCAAGAAAACAGACACACGTGGGAATGCATCCCACTCTAGAGTTTGTGCCCAAGCAGATAAAAAAAAAAAAATCCATGAAAAAAATTAAAAAATCATCTTGAAGTTTACAAGAAAGGTTTCGGCAAACATACATCTGATAAAAGGTTGTCTTCAAAATGTCTAAGCCACTAACACTACTTACTAGCAAAAACCCAAATGAGAAACTAATAACCAAACAAAATGGGTCAAAAGAACCTGAATAGGCATTTCTGCAACGAAGACATAACATTGAAAACAAGTTTTAAGAACTTGGATAGCATCACAAATCATGAGAAAGATGTAAATCAAAACAACACATACTTCATCTCACTATAATTCAAATGGATGTTACCAAAGTTATAACATACATTAAAACAGACACAAATGTGGGTGTAAATTTCCAGAGAGCAACTCATTTGGTAAGAATGTTAATTAGTATACAAACTACAGAAACCAGTGAGAGGGTCCTCCAAAAATTAAACCTGCAACTACCACTTCATCTAACAATTCTACTATTAAGTATACTTTCAGGGCAAAAGAAATCAGCCCATGCAAGAGATATTTGCCATCCTATGTGGACTGCAGCACTACTGACAACTGTCAAAATAAAGAATAAACTTACCTGTCCAGCCACAGATGAAGGGATAAAGTAACTGCGATGGATGTACACAAATAGAATAGTCTTCAGCCAGAAAAACAGAATGAAATGTCATCATTTGGAGCCATACTGTTAAATCTGGAGGACATTATGGTAAATGACCTAAACCAGGCAGAGAAACAAAAACACTGCCACATCTCACTCATGTAGAATCCAAAATAAAAGGCTTCATGGCATAAATCTAGAGAGCACAATACTGGTCACCAGAGGCTGGAGGGAAGAGGGGGCATGGGCAGGGATCAGAAATACGTACAAAGTTACACTTAGATGAGAGGCATGAATTGTTCCTCTCTGTTCCACAGCACAGTGACTAGAGTAAATTAACATAACATCACACCGTTTTCACAAAATCTGAAAAAGAAGATTTCACATATTTTCACCATAAAGAAATTAACAACTGTTTGTGATAATAGAGACTCTTGTAAATCCAAGATTCCAAATGTTTCCATCACAAAGAAATTAACTGTTTGTGATAACAGAGGTTCTAAATATCCTGATTTTAACATTTCTCTGTATCTGCATTAACCAAAATGCCCCGCTCTAACTTCCCCCATTGTATGCCATTACTGTATGGACAACCTTTTAAAAAATACGTAAACACGCAATGCTAAAGTTCATGTGGACCACAAAACACCCTGAATTTCCAAAGCAACGCTGAGAAATACAAACTACACCGGTTGTGTCACACTTCCTGATTTTACATTCCATTGAAAAGTTAGGGACCCCGTTCCACACAGACCAGTGGAACAGATTAGAGAACCCAGACGTAAACCCGCACCCCTAACACCATCTGATCTTCAACAAAATCCACAAAAATAAGCTTTGGAGAAAGGATTCCCTCCTCTCAATAGATGGTGCTGGGATAAATGGCTAGCCAGTTGCAGAAGAAAGGCAGTGGGCCCCTGTGTCTCACTGTGTACCAAAACTAACTCAAGATGAATGAAAGATGTAATGCAAGACTGCAAACTATGAAGAGCCTGCAAGAGAACCTAGGAAATACCCTTCTTGACAGAGGATTTGGCACAGCACGGATATGCCTATGTCCCTGCTTTGTGTATTAGTCTCTAATTCATTTTGAGTTGATTGTTGTGCCTTTTACACAATAGGGGTTCTATTTTATTATTTTATATAGGGATATCCAATTTTTAAAACAATTTATTAAGCAGATTCCCCCTTCTTCGTTGTGTCTTTTGGTCTTCTTTTACAAAATGTATAAAAAGCCAGTGCAACTAAAACAATTATTGACAAGTGGGGCCTAATGTACAAAAGAGCTGCTGCACAGCAGAAGAAATTATCAACAGAGTAAACGCACAGCCTACACAGTGGGAGAAAATGTTTCCAGGTATGCATCTGATGAAGTCTAATATCCAGGATCTACCTCAAAGACCTTAAGCAAATAAATCAGCAAAACAAAAACTCAATGAAGAAAGGGCAAGGGGCATGAAAACAAGCATCTCAAAAGAAGGTTTACAGCAACCAACAGACAGGACAACATTTCTCTACCTCAGTAATCATCAGAGAAATGTAAAGCAAAAGACCCATGGGATAGTATTTCACACTGGTCAGAATGACGATTGTGACACAGTCCACAAGAATGAATGCCAGTGAGGCACAGGAGGAAAGAGATGCTGGTCGGCTGTTGGTGGAAATGAAAACTAGTTTGGACACCATGGACAGCAATGTGGGGATTTCTCAAAGAACTTTATCGACATCACTAATCCTCACAAAAAAGTCCATGAAAACCACACTATGATTCCGTCTCATTCCACTCAGAATGAATACTACACAAAACAAACAAAACACAGACTTTTTGAAAGTGACATCCCGTATAGACTTACAGAAGGGTAACCTCTTAAACACTATTGGTGGGGATGTAAATTAGTATACACACTATGAAAAACAGTGAGAGATTCCTGAACAAATTCACAGTACAACTACCATGTCAGCTAGCAGCCCCACCAGTGGGTCCACATTTAAAGCAGTTGAAATCCCTAGGTTGAAGAGAGCTATCTGCTTTCCCAGGGGTACTAAAGCACTTGTAACTGTGGCCAAGGTACAGAACCAACCTACCTGTGCATACGCAGCTGCAGGGATGAGGAAACTGCTGTATAGATACACCACAGAATATGTTTCAGCCACAAAGCTTTGGAAAATCCTGCCATCTGCAGCCACATGAAGAAACCTGGAAAACATCAAGTCCAGTGAATGAGCCTGGTCGAGAAAGACTGATGCCATGTTATCTCAGGGATGTAGACTGAAAAGAACTTTATGTCCTAGAAGTAAAAAGTTCAATAGGGGTTACCAGAGTCTGCAGGGGGGGTAGAGGCGGTCTGGGAAGGAATCAGTGATGGGTACAAAGACGACCAGATGAGAGTGATCAAATCTGGTCTTTTATTCCACAGCAGGGTGACTAGCCTTAACACAAATGTATCATATGTTTCAAAGGAGTTAGAAGGAAAGATTCTGAACATTGTTACCACTCAAAAGATAAAAACTATATGAGGTGGAGATGCTAAATAACCTGATTTTATCATTACTCAACATAAACATGTATCAAAATCTTCCTTGTACCCTCTGATCATATACATTTAGTATATGGCAAATAGGCAAATAGTGTTTTAAGAAATAGAAAGAAACAATGCCACAATGTATGTGGAAATGTGAAACATGCTGAATTTCCAAAGCTATCCTGAGAAATACAAACCATATGGGATGCATCACATTCTCTGAGTTCTAATTATTAGAAAATCCCTGGTTAACCAACCCATATGTTACTGGCATATACAGAGAAACACAGACCAGTGAGAAAAATGAGGATGCTCAAGAATCAACACAAAATTCTATAGAGTGAACACATTTTTCAAAACACCACCAAAATGACACAATGGGGAAGGTTTCCAAAACTAGATATCCATGTGTAATGTAATATAGGACTCTTATGGTACTAGATACATAATAATCAACTCAAAAGGATTAAAGATTATACACAAAACTTGCAACCATAAGGCTCATATAAAGACAACCTCTGGTGTGTGTATATTTAGGGCAACTTGAATGTATGCTTATGGTTTGCAAAAAGTAACAAAAACACAAGGAAAAAAATCATTGACAATGGACTGCTTTGGTAGCAATTTTGTTTTTTCCTGATTAGTAACCAACAGCGCAGCTAACCAAGAAATTCTACACATGTGGGACCACGTCAAACTGAAGAGTTTGTGCCCAACAAAGAAAACAATGAACAAAATGAAAAAGCATACTGAAAATTATAAGAAAAATTTGGGCAAACATACAGTGGATAAGGGGCTGTTTTTGAAAATCTACAAGCTAGTAACACTGCCAGCTGGCAAAAAAAACCTAAAACAACAGAAAAATAACCAGATCAAAATTGGGCAAATAATCTGAGTAGATATTTCTGCAAAGACAGGAAACTGACCCAATATTTACAAAAATGGGGTTAACATTACTACTCATGAGAAAAATGTAGATCAAAACTACACTCAGAATTTATCTCACTCCAACTAGAATGAACATTACAAAAAGATTAAAGTATTTTAAAAGATAAATTCATAGGCTAGGGGCAGAGGCTCATGCCTGTAATCCCAGCACTTTGGGAGGCCGAGGCAGGTGGATCACGAGGGCAGGAGATCAAGACCATCCTGGCTAACACAGTGAAACCCCGTCTTTACTAAAAATACAAAAATATAGCCGGGTGTGGTAGCAGGTGCCTGTAGTCCCAGCTATTTGGGAGGCTGAGGCAGGAAAATGGCATGAACCCGGGAGGTGGAGCTTGCACTGAGCCGAAATCGGCCACTCCACCCCAGCCTGGGTGACAGAGCTAGACTCTGTCTCAAAGAAAAAAAAAAAAAATCCTGGTATGAATTTCCAGAAAGGGGAACTGTTTGTGGAAACATAAATTAGTATTAACACTATAAAAAACAGTTGAGGGGTCCTGCAAATAGGAAAAAAAGAAACACCAAACCATCTAGCAATCCCACTACTGGGTATCATTCAACCTACCTGTTCATCCACAGATACAGAGATCAGGAAACTCTCATATACATACACCAGGGAATATTCTTCAGCCATCAAAACAATGAAACAGTGTCATTTAGAGCAATGCAGATGAACCTGGAAAACATTATGTTAAATGTAATGAGTTAGGCCTAGAAAGACAAACACTGCATGATACCACTCACGTGAAATCTTAAGATGTTTATCTTAAAGAAGTAGAAAGCACAATATTGATTACCACAGTCTGGGAGCTAGACGGGGAATGGGGAAGGATTGGTTATGGAAACAAAGTTATCTTAACATTAAAGGAATACATCTGAATGTTCTCCTCAGCCCCAGTGACTGGAGTTTACAATATTATATTTTTCTAAAGAGCAAGAAGGGATAATTTTGTATGTTCTCTCCACACAAAAATAATACCTGTGTGAGGGAATAGAGCTCCCAAGTACCCTGATTTGATCATTACCCCATCTATATGTATCAAAATGTACCCCTAATTATAGACCTTTGTGTTGTGAAATAAAGTTAACAGAAATAAATACATATTGCTAAAAATCACAGAGAGCCACAAAGGCAATGGATATCTGAAGGAACCCTGAGAAATACAATCAAAGTGAGAACCCACAATCCTCAATATCAAATTACACTGCCAAGTTGTAGTTATGCAGCAGAAATATGGTACTTGCATAAATAAAAATACCTAGAACTGTGGACAAAAACAGGGAGAGCAAAAACATGATCAACACAAATATGGACATAGTCAACTGACTTTCATAAAGAACACCACAATGCGGAAAACAGAGTCTGCTCAATGAATACCTTTGAGAAAAATGATACCCGGATGCAGAAGCCAGAAACAGGACCCTTATTTTACACAACGTATGAAAAACAAAACCCCCTCCCCCAAATTGAAGGCCAAAAGACCAAAAACCACAAAAAGGTTTTTAAAACACAGGATGAACATGTATTTTGGGTTACTTGAATCTCTGCTCACCTTTGCAAAGAGGAAAACAAACAAATACCTTTGAAGAAAAACCTCACTAACAACTAAATGCTTTGTCACTGATAAATATTTTCTTATATGGGCGACGAAAATTACATACATGAAACACAAAAATAAACATCTGGGACTATATCAACCTGAAAAGTTTCTGCACATCAAAGAAAACTACTTTCCAAATAAAAAAGCGTCCTATAGATAAGGAAAAAATTTCAGATAATCTAGTAATTCATGAGTTTTCATCTGATGTGTACACAAAAAACACTACAAAGTAGCAAAAGAATCCAATCAAATATTTCGCCAACAATCAAATATTTCGCAAAGAACCTGGACAATTCTGTACACTCATAAAAAAAAAAAACAACAGATACGATATAAGGTCCTCAAAATTATGCATTAGAAAACTGTAATTCAAAACCACACCCAGATAATCTCACACTTATTGAATATTCCTAAAAAAGTTTTTAAGAAATAGGAGGGGCTGGGAGCGGTGGCTCAGGCCTGTAATCCCAGCACTTTGGGAGGCCAAGGCGGGTGGATCACCCGAGGTCAGGAGCTTCGGACCAGACTCACCAATGTCATGAAATCCCGTCTCTACCAAAAACACAAAAATTAGCCGGGTGTGGTGGCTGGTGCCCAGAGTCCCAGCTACTCTGGAGGCTGAGCCAGGAAAATTACTTGAACCCCGGAGGCGAAAGTTGCAGTGAGCCGAGATCACGCCACTGCACCCCAACACGGGCAAAAGAGCAAAACTCTTTTGCAAAAAACAAAACAAAAAGAAAAAAATAGGAATGCGAGTGTGCTTTTCGAGAAAGGGGAACTCATACACTGCAGGTGGAACTGAAAATTAGGATACACATCCTGGAAAACAGCTAAATAGCCGGAGACTCCTCAAAGAATTGAAACTACACATGTCCCCTGCTCTAGCGAGGTCTCTTGCTAAAGGTCTTGAGGCATCAAAAATAACCCTAGACCCCAGCTCAGAAGCCCATGGAGCTCGGAGGAACCCAGGACCCGCGCTTCACCGCCGGGGCTGTGGGCCAAGAGGCGGCAGGGGGGCGGACGCTGCCAAGGCCAGGACCCCACAACAGCCTCCATGCGGACGACTTGGGCCCAGATGCCCAGAATAAGTCAGGGCCCGAAAGCAGGGAGTGACCGGGAAGAAGCAGGGAGGTCCAGAGGGTTCCCGGTGGGGTCCATGCCGGTGACACTTACCAAGACCTGGAGCCTCCTCCACCGTCACGCCGAACCCACCATGGCTTCTCTGAAGCTCTCTCTGACCACGCTGCTCCGCCGCTGCCGCTGAGGCCTCACAGAAAGTGTAGTCTCGGCTTCCGTAGGGGCAGCACGTGCACGCGGGCACGTGCACGCTGGCGGCCTCCCTCGCGCCAGGTTGAAGCACCACCCCCTCTTAAAGGGCCCGCGGCTCGGACCGGCCAGACGCAGCTTAGGGTTGCGGCACAGGCTGAGCCTCTGCCCAGCCCCAGGGTTCGACGAAAGGCCCCTAGCCTCTCATCCTCCCCAGCTCCAGGGCCAAAGAGGTCTCAGGAGCGCTCCCTGTGACCCCAGCCCCTAGATAGGCTCCTTTGGGGAGCGCCCGGGACCTGCCCCTGCCCTCCTCTGAACCTCAGCTTCACCCCGCAAAGGAAGCGGCCTGGCTGAAGCTCTGGGGTCCCTCAAGCTCGGCACCTCAGGATCCAGGGTGGATCCCCTGCCCCTCTGCAGAGGGGGCCCAGAGAATCACAGAAAGCTAGGGGCTGGAGGGACAGTCCCGAGGGTAGCAGGGCCTCCCCGGCCACACTGTCCGCATCTGTCCTGTGGGAGCCCGGGGACCTCGCTAGGGCCCAGACACCTGCGGCCTTACCAGAGCTGCTTCAGGGGCGCCGGGCTCCCCAGGAGGCAGGCAGGGACCCTGGGGTGCAGCGCTGCCCCCACTTCATGCACGATGATCCATCCTGCATCAGCGCCCGCGAGGGGCCCTGTGGACAGGACCCAGGCCCGCCCATTCCCGGGGAGAGGGACCCACATCGGTCTTTGTGACACCCAGGGCACAGGCTGTGCTGAACTCTGGGGAATCTGGGGGCGAGGCGGGGGAATCCCAACAACCTCTTGAGGCCCGCTGAGTTAAGGAGGGACTTCTCCTTGACTACTTTGTGAAGCCAGTGTCAACCTGATATCAAAACCTAGGAAAGACACAAGAAAAAAAAAAAAAAAAAAAAAAAAACGCCAATATCCCTGATAAATATATACCCAAAATTCTCGACAAAATACTAGCAAACTTAATCTAGCAGCGCAACCGAAAGTTCATGGTCACCCTGTAGATTTCTGGAATCAAGGTTGTTTCAACATATGCAAATCAAAAAATGTGATTTACCACGTAAACATAATTAAAAACAAAACTCAATAGATGCAAAAAAGAAAGCTTTTGATAGAATTAAACATCCCTTTGTGTTAAAGAAAAGAAACCCTCAATAAAGTAGGCATCAAAGGAACCTACCTTACAATAATAAGAGCTATCTATGACGAACACACAGTCGACATTATACTGAATGGGCGAAAGCTGGAAGCAGTCCCCTTGAGAACGAGAACAAAACATGATTCCCATTCTCACCACTCCTGTTGGATGCAGTACTGGATCCTGATAGCCAGGGCAATCAGGCAAGAGAAAGAAATAAAAGACATCCAGATCAAAAAAGAGAAAGTCAAACTATTTCTCTTCACTGATGATATAATTCTATACCTAAACCCCTAAAGACTCCACCAAAGGGCTTCTACAAGTAATAACTTTGTTAACATTTCAGAATAGAAATCAATGTATGAAAATCAGTAGCATTTCTATACATCAATAATGTTAGAGCTAAAAGCCCAATCAGGAATTCAATCTCATTAGCAATAGCCACAGAAAGAATAAATCCCTAGGAATATATGTGACCAAGGAGGTGAAAGATCTCTACAAGGAGAACTACGAAACACTGCTGAAAGAAATCACAGATGGCAAACAAATGAAAAAAAAAAATTCCATGGCCATGGATTGGAAGAATCAAAATTATTAAAATAGCCATACTGCCCAACACAATCTACAAACCCTATCCTACCAAACTACCCATGCTATTTTTCACAGAATTACAAAACACTGTTCTAAAATGTGTATGGAACCAAAAAAGAGCCCAAAGAGCCAAAGCAAACCTAAGTAAAAAGAACCAAGCCGGGGTCATCACATTACCCAACTTCAAACTACACCGCAAGGTTACTGTAGTAACCAAAACAACAGCTATCGGTGTAAAAACAGACACAGAGTCCAATGGACCAGAATGGAGAACACAGAAATAACGCCACATACTCACCAATATCTAATCTTTGACGAAGGTAAAAAATAAAAAATAAAAGCAATGGAGAATGACTCTTGAATCCCACCTGTTGACTTAGAATGTAAAGAGGCCTGGCATAATTTGTGCAGTTGCAGAAAAGTCAGATGAACACTCAATTGGCCTTTTCCACTCCTGCAGTGATTTTAGGCAGCCTCAGGCCTGTATCAGAGCCAGCCTCCAGGTCTAACAGTCTTCCAGGTCACTGTCTGGCTTCAGCAGTTTAGATAAAGAACTTCAGTAACCTAGTACTACTGACTTCACAAAGACAGTTCCTACAGGGTCAGCATAGGGCACATTTTGTTTTAGCTGGGAATATTTTATTGTCAATAACAGAACACAGGTTAGTTTCAGCAGAGACAGGAAAGGATCCACTGCCCCAACACTGCAGGGTCAGGGCTTCAACTCTGTCTCTTCTGCAAGTGACTGCTTTCTTATTTCCTGGAAAACCAGCCCCTAGGAACCCATAGCCCTGGCCTAGTGCTATGGCTCCACCTTGAGCCTCCCAGTGTGGACTTCCAAAGTGGATGCACCCAGACCCACGTCCCAACCCCAATCCCTGGAAGAAGGGGCCTGGGATGCAGGCAGGTGCCCCATTTGGAATTCGGACTTTCATTCAGAGTGTCTGGACAGGGGCACCCAGGAGAGCCTTGGTTCTGAATTTGTTTTGCTGTAAACACTCATGGGGGTTTTGATGTAAGGAGGAAGAGAAAGTTCTCAGATGCTGTGACCTTCAATTGTACGTCAGCTTGACTTGGCCACGGGGAGCCCAGTGTGGTCAGGCCTTACTCTCAGTGGTGTTTCTGGATGAGGTTAATATTTAAATCAGCAGAGGGAGTAAAGCAGTTTGCCTTCCCAGCGTGGGGGCCTCACCCCATCAGGCTGAAGCCCACATGGGACAAGAAACCTGCCCTTCCCCAAAGAGAGAGAATTCCTCCTTCCTGTGAGCCCTTGGAACAGAACCACACAGGGTTTTCCTGGGCCTCCAGCTGCCCCCTCATCCTGCAGATCCGGGGCTGGTCGGCCTTGCCAATCACAATTCACTCCTTATAATAAATTTCCCTCTGCATCTATACTCACATCCTGTTGGTTTTGTTTCTCTGGCGAACCCTGACTAACGTAGATGCCGTGCACTGCTGGAGAAGAAAGAGCTGCAGGCAGAAGATGCTGACCAGATCCACATGCCCACATGCCCAATGCCACAGGCCTCTGATTGGACCGTTCATCCTGCCCTTACAACACGAACGCACCCTGAGCTCCCCCTGTGCTCAGGGTCTGCATCTCATAGGGCTATTATTAAAGAACCATAAGAAGCTCACAACATCCACAAGACCATTTTCTATGAAGTCCCTCGACACTATATAATGGTAAATAGAGGGTTCCCTGGACTGATGTGCAGTGTGCTGTCTGGGACAGCAGACTGGGACTGGTCATGTTGTCTGGGGTGATGGCCCTGGCACCGGCCTCTGTGGCTGACAGGATTGTGCCACCAGGCACTTTGCTCTTGTGAGACACTGCTTGTCCCAAGCCAGAGCAGCCTCTGGACGTTCCTCAAGGAGCACCTCGAGATTCAGACAGGACCCATCCTCTTGCTTCCCCTTTCAAAGTTGGGGGACAAAATGCAGTGCCACTATTTAGTGTGGGAAGTATGAGGATCAAAATATCAGAAACTTTATGTTTCACAACAACTGAGTTCTCCATCAGAAAAAGTGACAAAGGACACCCTTGCAAGTGTAGCTGTGACAGATTTGAAAATTCCTCCTCTGAGAGGCAGGTGCCTACAGTTGCAGAATCACTGCATGGAAAGCACCGTGATCCCTCAGGCTCTTAGGATTCTGCCACCTGTAAGTTCCTATATCCCCTGCAAGGTGAGACAGAGGAATTCACTGAGCCTGAAGACTGACATCGTATGTTAATACCTGCACTAGACCTTGTGACCAACTAAAAAGGTCTGAAAGCAAAAAACAACGCAAAAATGGTGTATAAAGACCTTTTAATATTCAGGTTGTTTTTTCCTTCATTTCGTTTTCTTTCATTTTAACTTTCACGAAATTCACTATTTATTATTCATCCACATACATATACCTTCTCCGGACTTAAGCTGGCAACCTGTGGAGACTCTGGGCATTCACAATTCCAGGAAAACAGCAGCGCTCGGCAGAGCAGCTGGCTGTGAATGGAGCTGATGCTGTGGGAGTGCTGTGCTCAGATGAGCCAATGGAAGATTCTATCATCTTGAACATTCATCTTGACCTTGTCAACTGTGAAGTGCCTGGATCTGTGGGGACTGGGTTCTCACAGCCACCAGGTGAGTTAGGCCTACAAGTCACCCTTGGTAAGAGGCAGAGTCCAGAGCCGGACCTGGGTAGATGCCAAAGGCAGCACTCCCTACTCCACACATGGGTTTCTCTGAAGTAAATCACCAGCCAGGTGAGGTGCATACAGCATCTAGGGAGACGGAACACCGTGTTGTCCCCTCCTTCAGCCAGGAGGCCCCACACTGAGCGCCACGGTCTCCACTGTCTGATGCCACAGGAGAGACATCGCCTGCTGGCTAAGGAAGTAGAAACTGCAGATCGTTTTTCATCTTCTTGGAAATCACTCTTTGACACTTTTGCTTCATCTTCACTCAGTACACACTGACTCTATCAGCAATAGTGTAAAAATAAACACAGCTTAAAGAAATAGGAACCCTGTATTCCTGGGACTTAAAAGCTTAACTTTCTCCAGTAAGTCAATTACCAGTGCCCATGGCAGGAAGAGCTCTGATGCCAGGGTTGACATCACACTGGAAAACAGGAGGGGTGTGTGCATTTCTGGGGCCTCAAGTAATGAGAGGTTCTTCCAAGTACACTGACGGGGTATTTGTGGCCCTGCTTTAGAATTATTACTCTGAAGATCAGGGAATTTCAGTCGGTTGAACTCACGCCACAGCACCTGTGCTTTTCCAGTAGGGGAGGGATGGAGTCCAGTGCAGGAGTCCCCCGACATGGAGGAAAGCACTCTGATGGGATGTCTGTGGAGGAATTAGAACCCGATGGCAGCTGGAATAGGTGGGGAGTCTATATATTTTTATTTGGATGCTTTCATGGAGTAAAGTTCCCAACCAAGTATCAGGCAGAGGGCAGTCCAGGCTGTGGTGCTGTGCTGTGAGGCAGGAAATCCAGGCAGGTCCTGTGTTCACTGTTTCACTTCCACAGACTGTAGCCCCTCTAGGGGACATCTGCACAGAGGCCGGCAAGTGACTTCAGGATGCTGACAATGACCTAAAGGTGAGAGCCAGATAAAATCTCCTCAATTCTGCTAGCCAAGGGCCTCAGTGGCCACTTGTGTGATTTTCTCCTGCAAAGAACAAACCAGTTTGCAAACCATGCTTTTGAGTCTAGAAAAATGGCTGTATTCACCAGAGTGTCTGCTGAAGGCTGGGGCCCCTGAGAGTTAATTCAAATACTGTATTCTGGTAGAAAATATGGTAGCATTTAGACCTGAAAAATGGCCTGGGGGTAATCTTATCAAACCTCTGATGTGCTTATTTTGTAACTGAGTATATTGAAGGATGGGGAACAAAGCCATCTGATGCCAGCATCCTAGCTGCTCTCTCTCCTCTGGGGCTTGCCTGGGTTGGGGGCCTTTCCAGCAAAATTAGGCTGAAGAAATGAGATTCTAGTTGAACAAGGCCCACTGTTGCTTTAAGACAAAATGTCAAAGCTTTAAAAAATGTATCAACTTGCTCTTTTGGCCCAGAAATCAATAGATGTACTTCCTTTCCACTGTGCAGGCACTGAGCTGACAGAGGAGTAAGAGCTTGAATCATTTCCATGGTCTGAGTGACCACATGCTTCACTCGGAGCCCTGCTCCACAGCACACAATTCTGAGTCACCCCAGCTAACGGCCATGCACAGCATGCTGATGCTCTGGTCAGGCTGAGGGGCGTGTGGCGTGGTGGCCAGGCTGTCTCAGAGAGCACCTCAGGCTGGGTGGACAAGGCTGACCCAGAAGAGGGCAACAGGCCTTTGACAGGGACTAGCTGGCTACAATCTGCCTCTTCCGCAGTTTGGGACACTTAGGGTCATGGGTGAAAGCGTTTTTCCACATATAGTGGCCCAAAAGGAAAGGAAACTCATACAAGTGTTCAGAACGTGTGCGGGTTTCTCAGGGAACGCTACTGCAGCGGCTGATGTCTAATCCAAAGAGCTCTGAATGCTTGCCATAGAGATCTGTAGTTTTAATACCGAAGCCCCAAATATTCTGATTTCCTCATTAAGACTGACTTAACATGAGCTATGCAGTCAGCTAAGGTATCAACTGAAGGAAATTGCCGGTGTTTCCTTCTCATTTTCCTCTGAGGTCATCTGAAAACAATCACTTTGAGGACAGAGTGTGTGCAGCCCTGATGATGGTGTGTTCCCAGCTCTGAGCATGCACTAAGTATTTAATTCATTTGAATATAAATAAGTTAATGAACATGAATACATTAATAAATTAATTTACATATTTTAATCTCTATTGCAGTTTCAAACTCACGAATTTATCCAACTTCTTTCAACTGAGTTCTTATTAAGGTGAATTATTTCAGTCTTATGACTAGTACTTCTGACATAATAATAGTAACAACCAATATTTATTTAGAACTTTAGTTTACCAAGCACTCTACATTTTATTTTTACATTTTGTCTTTACAAACCCCCACGAGGCAGGCATTCTCCTTACCCGAAGTGTTAATTGGTGACACGGAGGCCCAGGGGTTTAAATGGTTTCACTGCAAGCAATGTAATCTAGTAGGATGTTGCTTTCCTATGTTTCCTAATACTCCCATGTTTAGATGTGTGTGGCTGAGTGAGAGTATATGATCTCGTGTGTATGTGTAGATGTAACCCACACGCATAGACGGAAAGTTCTGCAGGCTGAGAAGTGAAGCCCTTTACTGAACAACCACCAGCAACATTCTAGGACCCCCACACCCTTGGTTCTGCAGGCTACACCCCTCCCACCTGCTTAGAACCAGAAAGAAAACTCTGCGGTTACTTTTGCCTTTGACAATAACCCGCGGTTCTCTTCCACGTTCTCCTGGGGACTTGAGTCAATGTTCTCCCACGCAAATGTTAGCCAGGCCCAGGGTTATTGTTTTCCCTACCCCTGCAGATTGATCACGGCACACGGCTGCCCCACACTGGATTTCGGTCACCCCCATCAGCATCCCATCTGCTGCTTGTGCCTCTGGCCAGCTTCTTGCATGGTCCTGACATGGTGTTGTCACTCTCATGGTATCTGCACACATCGTTTACCTATAGTGGGACACATTGTTCATAGGAACCCAGCTGGAAAAGTAAAATATTCGAAGACTGTGCTGATAAGCTACTTCTTCCCTGCATCCTGGGCTGGTGAGAAGCTAGAGAGGAGTGAATGCTCTGCCTGTGAAGAGACCGCACTGCAGAGAGGAGGAGGCAGAGATGCAGTCGTCACAGCTCCAAGACCCTGCCTGGACCTGGTTTTGCAGGTCAAGGGAAGAGTTTTGTACAAATTCTCACTGGGAACATTGTCAGGGCTGCAGCACATCACTCTTTTTTGACCTGCGTCCTTTTAATGTTAGCTATGATATCGAAAAAGATGAAATTGAAGTTGCCAACATTGGGTGGAAGGCAAAAACCAGAGGAATGTCTACCCAGGGAGAGTTTCCCGGCAGGCCCCCTGCACCTGGTGGCCTGGAGTTGGGGAGGCCTCTGAAGAAACTCAGGGGATGGAATTCTGGGTTTTCTTCCATTTTATTATTTTCCTATTCTGACATCTTTGAAAAAAAGGCTCAGCCTCATGGTGTATGGATCTTCTGATTGCTTTTGTCTTGATTTTATTCGGATTGAGGGACAATGGCGACTGTGGGCTGCTCATCCAGGATGAAGAGGGCCCATCTGTGGCCTGGGTCCATCCATGCTGCTCATGGCGGCCTCATGGATCATCATACAGAGGATGATCTCAGTGATGAGCTTGAGCTTACACAAAATTAAATTATATGGGTTTACAAGATTCCTGCCTCAGGATCAGTGACATCAGGCCTGTCCCTGCTGCTAACAAGGCCGACTTTATCATGCGCTGTCATGGTGGCGAAGGCTCACCCCTTGATGGAGATCTCAAAGACTAGCTCTACTCAAGAGAGATTTAAGCTAAGTTGCCTGGGAGTCCCTGGTGCTTTTTCAGGGTTCTACTGAAGACAATGCCACCATCCAAGTATCTCTGAATGCCTAAGTAGCTCTTGCCTCAGGAGCTCTGAGACCTTCTGTTATCTATTTTTGAATTGGCCAAGTCTCCCCCTCCCCCCAGCCAGGAAAGGGAGGCTCTTCCCATCCTTGTCAGCATTCGTGTCTTGTATTCCACTCCACAGCCTCCTGGCAAGCATCTCAGTGTCTGCAGGTGAGCATGGCTGAGTTCAGTCTTGCTTACCGCAACTGTAGACACGAGGTCTGTGGAACTAAGAATCCTTCCATTTGTGAACTGGCATTTTGTTTAAGTCCCAGGCCACCAATCTCTGGCAAGACATTCCTCTTTGTTTTCTGGTGATGGACTTGAGTGATTTCAATTTAAACAGTGGCCCCACCTGGGAGTGTATCCCCTTCCCACGGTGAGGGTGTGCATGGCCCCTGCCAGGTTTCTGCTGTCCTCTCATCCTCCCACTGGGCTTTTCCCCTGCCCATGGCCTGATGCACACACTGCCTGCAAATGGCCACTCTTGCTGGTCCCAACCCCAACTCCACTGCAGCTTCCCAGAGCCCTAGAAGCCCTGGGCCCTGGCTGAGCACTGTTCCTAGGCCTTGGATGGCGGGTGTGGAACTATGTACTTGTCAAGGTTATTCCTCTTCTATTTTCATCATGTTAAGTAAATCCGTTTCTCATCATAAAATGCCCTGGAGAGAACAGATGCATGGCTGTGGAGTCTTGTTCTGCGATGTATCAGGTACGGGCTCAGGCATGTGGAGGCCGCAGGGGGTGGACATGACTGGTCTTTCTCTGTGTGAATCGCATGTTTTGTGCCAGCCCAAGGGTTCTGTGGAGGAGAATCAGCTGCTCACCTGGCTGAGTCTAACTCTGGGATGGTGACAACTGAAACCCCAGCTCTATTCCCTGACCTTCCCTAGGCTGCTGTGTGGGTTCCCTGGCACTCTCACTGGGCTAATGCATTCTATCTCCTCCCAGGGTGAGGCCAGACTTTACTCATAGTTTCTGTCCATTCCACATCATTCTGCCTCCCACCCTTGGCTTTTTCAAAAATCTGAGCCAAGCGTGTGCCAGGGGGTTAGAAACATGCTGTCCACAGGGAACAAAAATACACGGAGATGAGAAACCAGCAGCACATGCTTTGGAGCTGTCACACCTTCTGGGAACTGAGAAGCAAACTCTCAGAGATGCCTGGAAACCTTGGGAACACACAGGGCCTCTGCATATATTTCAGTTGCAGAAGAGTTTAGAGCCAAATTAAAAAACACACAAAGGGCATTCACATTTCCAGGAACAGAAGGCATCCTGTCTGGTTTTTCAGAGGTGAAAGGAGCAGTCTGAAGGGGCTGTGGCATAAGTGTGTCTACAATCAAAGCTCACAGCTGAGGCCCTGGGGGAGGATCAGGTGTGCACCAGGGGGTGCGCCCCATCCAGCACTGCACTGACAGGGGCCTCATCTTTATGTAATTCTGGGCCTTTTCCTGGGTGCTAGTTACAAATGGTGGGTTCAATGAACCCTAAGTCTTGTGGCTACCACCCATCTCAAGGTCGCACAGGTAATGATCACCACCCCCTCCACCTCCTGCTGAGGGTCCGGGTGACTCCCTGGTGGTATAACCCAGGCCCTCACTCCTACGGGGCCCTGAGCCTTGCTCACCACACAGTCCTTGGTCTAGAGCTCCTGCACTTGTCCACATGCCATCAAATGCTGTGTACCGAGAGGCACTTGCGTGGAGCCCCTCCTTCCCCAGGCAGCACAGTCCTGCTCCAGCTGACACCACGGTCCAGGTGGTACTCATTTTTCTGCCCGCAGGTCCCATGGAGGAGCTGCCTGAGGACAAAGCAGCACCCAGAGCTTGTTTTTTCAGAGAACCTGGACCTGCCCTGGCTAGAAGCCCCACAGCTGTGGAAACCAGGACCTCTTGCTTTTCAGAGCCTAGATGTGCAGGATATAGATGCACCTCAGAGGTCCTGGGTGTGATGTGGAAGGTTGGGGGACACTGGACTTCCTACTGCTATGCTCCCATTGCCACATCTTATACCTGGTGAAACAAGGCAGCTAGCAAAGGTGACAGATTCACCAAGACACTGTGTCCTCCCACATCCTGAGCTGGCACCTGAGACACACTGGTGGGTCTGAAGCTCTTAGGAGCGTGTGTGTGCTGTGACCAGCAGACCTATGGCATGTGCCCTCTTCCTCCCTCTGTGGCGTGAAATCAGTTCATCTGATGGTGTCATGTGAAGTCTTGTCCTGATGGGTAGAACTTTCTATGAACCATCCCATGGCCCCGGGGAAAGGCAAGTTCATCTCTGCAGGCTAAGCTTTCTGTTAAATGCAACCCTGTCCTTCCCAGGGCATCAGGACCTGGTGCGGTTGTCCCAGCCTGGCAGGAAGTCCCCTTGAGGGTAGTGTGGAGGGCGCAGCCTGGGCCTGACTCATGATCCTGGCAAAGGGCAGGTGAGCCCTGGGGCTGACCACCTGCACTTTCTGTTTAGTGGTGGGAGATGTGGGGCAATATTTATTGCCTTTCCTGTAGAGAGCATCTCCCAGCCTGCCCAGACCACTAGACCCCTACAAAGGTGACTTGTAGGCAAGTCCTGGCTCTCTGTGGTGCTTTTCTCTCCCTTCCAAGCACCTGTGACTCCCAGGCCTCCAGCTCTGCCGGCTTTCCCCATTTGAGCTCCTGATGCAGGGTGGGGACTATTGTGGCAGACAGCAGGTCAATTTATACAGTTATGGGACAAAACTACAGGTATACATTATTTTATGTCCCAAGTAAATGAATTCCATTTATGGATACTTTTTTTTTTTGACACAGAGGGAAGAAATGCATTGGTGAGATCCACGGGCCAGAGCTCAGGCCTGTGCTCAGGCTGTGGCAGCAGCTGTATGACTCTGGAGCTGTTGTGGGGGTGGGGAGGTGTTGTGTGTTTGCTCACGGTGTTAAAGACTTCATTTGTTTCTTTGTTCAGTTTGTTTTCTATGACCCCTGTTCAGCAATACTGAAAATCAAGCATTCCTAGGAGGTGGAGACCTTGCTTTGGAACAGGGGTGGGGCATTGGGTGGAAATGGGGAATAGGTGGACAGTGGGAATTTCATTTTCTGGAGCTCACGTGCAGCCTCTTGATGGCCTCGTCACAAGTTCACCTGATGACCTGAGTGGCCACTGTCCTTCTCCTGAGTGGGTTACGAGCTTGCCAGGCACATGAACAGGGCACGCTCACACTTTTCAAGTGAAGGAACTAAGAAGGGGTTGTCAGCAGATTGTCAGCCTGAAGTAGGCCAGTATTTGGTTCACAGTAAACCACATGTGGAGAGCTTTAAAAAATTGCCCTCAAATCTGGCAAAAAAAAAAAAAAAAAAAAATGACAGTAATAAATTAAATTATTAGTGTGATACACATTTCTTTAGTTACAATTATATATATTATATATATATAACTAACAATTTTGCAGAAGTTTCTCATCTACCAGTATTTTTTTGTTTTTGCATAAGTTTCCAAGGAACCCTAATGATGGGGACTGTCTCTTTTAAAATTAAATTTTATAAATAACTCCCAGAGCCACGCTGGTAAGAAATATAACAAAACAAAAAGAACTAGAAACTTGAACAGACATTGGATTTCTGCTGGAAAAAGGGTGCAAAGCGGGCCTGCCTGCTGCACTTCCCCAGAGCTAATCCTTGAGCTGAAAGAGCTTCCTGGCGATGCCTCACACTCTCTGTACCAGGGCGTGGGGGGCCCAGACATGTGGGCTGCAGATCTGACCATCTTTACCTAGTTAGGAGGTTTCAATCACGTCTTTTAAATTCTTTGAGCTGCAGTTTTCACAGATGTAAAGTGAAAATATTTTTAAAATTTTAATTTGTGTTATAATCTTGTATAAAGACAAAATCGTACAATTGAAAGCATTTTAGCTGACGTTAAATGTTCACGTGTGTGCATGCAATGGCTTCTTAATCATTTTTAGGGCTTAACCTGGTTCTGCTAGTACTGCTACTAGCACTGCTACTTCTGCATGTCTCTGAAGACTATGAAATGCTTAGAACTTAAGCAACAAGAAGCCCCTGTCAAAGGGTTCTATGGCCGATGACAGATTTGACACCACTGGCTATGATAGATAATGTGTTAGATGGTGCCTAGAGCACTTAGGTTCTATGGCCGATGACAGATGTGACACCACTGGCTATGAGAAATAATGTGTTAGATGGTGCCTAGAGCACTTAGGTTCTATGACCGATGACAGATGTGACACCACTGGCTATGATAGATAATGTGTTAGATGGTGCCTAGAGCACTTAGGTTCTATGGCCGATGACAGATGTGACACCACTGGCTATGAGAAATAATGTGTTAGATGGTGCCTAGAGCACTTAGGTTCTATGACTGATGACAGATTTGACACCACTGGCTATGATAGATAATGTGTTAGATGGTGCCTAGAGCACTTAGGTTCTATGGCCGATGACAGATGTGACACCACTGGCTATGATAGATAATGTGTTAGATGGTGCCTAGAGCACTTAGGTTCTATGACCGATGAGAGATGTGACACCACTGGCTATGATAGATAATGTGTTAGATGGTGCCTAGAGCACTTAGGTTCTATGGCCGATGACAGATGTGACACCACTGGCTATGATAGATAATGTGTTAGATGGTGCCTAGAGCACTTAGGTTCTATGGCCGATGAGAGATGTGACACCACTGGCTATGATAATGTGTTAGATGGTGCCTAGAGCACTTAGGTTCTATGACCGATGAGAGATTTGACACCACTGGCTATGAGAAATAATGTGTTAGATGTTGCCTAGAGCACTTAGGTTCTATGACCGATGAGAGATGTGACACCACTGGCTATGATAGATAATGTGTTAGATGGTGCCTAGAGCACTTAGGTTCTATGGCCGATGACAGATGTGACACCACTGGCTATGATAGATAATGTGTTAGATGGTATCTAGAGCACTTAGGTTCTATGGCCGATGACAGATGTGACACCACTGGCTATGATAGATAATGTGTTAGATGGTGCCTAGAGCACTTAGGTTCTATGACCGATGAGAGATGTGACACCACTGGCTATGATAGATAATGTGTTAGATGTTGCCTAGAGCACTTAGGTTCTATGACCGATGACAGATTTGACACCACTGGCTATGATAATGTGTTAGATGGTGCCTAGAGCACTTAGGTTCTATGGCCGATGAGAGATTTGACACCACTGGCTATGAGAGATAATGTGTTAGATGGTGTCTAGAGCACTTAGATTCTATGGCCGATGAGAGATTTGACACCACTGGCTATGATAGATAATGTGTTAGATGGTGTCTAGAGCACTTAGGTTCTATGGCCGATGAGAGATTTGACATCACTGGCTATGATAGATAATGTGTTAGATGGTGCCTAGAGCACTGCTGAGCAGAGACTTCGTGCTGTTCAAAGTTGAAAGTGTCCCTAGAATTATGAACCTGCTGAAGCAGCCTTCAGAACTGAAGTTGAGAAAAGTACATTTTCAGTTAAAGAAAGTCTGAGAGACTGTGTTGCCATCACACCCAAACCATAATAAATGCAAAAGAAACTTGTTCAGGGTGAAGAGAAATGACAATAATTGGAAATTCTAGTTCACAGAAAAGATCAAAGTGTGCCAAAAATAGTAATTATGTGAAGGGGAAATTACTATTTTAATGACATCCTCCAGGAATTACAACATGTGCAGAAGAAAAATCCAAGACAACATGGCACAAAAGATGAGAGGAGGGTAAGGTAAGGCTTTTATATTTTATATGTGTTATGATATTTAATATATGTTAAATATTTCTATTTTAATTTCTAAAGAACTCACCAAATATAAATAAATGAAACAAGGAGTGATAGTTTAAAAACAAAGTATAAAATCCATACAAAAAAAAGAAAGAAAGAAAACCCCATAAAACAAACAAATGAACAAACTAAAACTACAATAATCAAGAAGAAGATGAGGAAGGCGGAACAGAGACTGTCAAAGTAGGTAAAAAGGAAACCTCAATATCTGCTTTTAAAAAGAAATACACTTATGAGATAAAGATACAAATAGATTTGAACTGAAAAGATGGACAAATATACACCATGCAAATGTTTGTTATCAAAAACGGCAGCCAGTGTGTTAATGGCAGATATGACAGACTACAAGAAAGACAAGCATCACCAGGGATAAAGAAGGATGTTTTATACTAATAAGTCCATTGGCTTAAACACCTAATAATCATAAGCATGCACGCACTCAAGAAAAATAACAAGATACATGAAGCAAAAGTTATTGAATTAAAAGGATAAATGCATAAATCCACAATATGACAATTCTAATTTTTATATCTCAGAAATTAACAGAAAAAAATAACTACAACAATAAGAATACAAGGTATTAATAGGGGAGATTATAACCAGAGCACTGGGAGATAAACAGCAATATCCAATATACTTACTACTATTGGTTGACAACTCAAAAGTTCCCAAAATAATTTTTGACACTAGATAAAGGTAAATAGCCTGGAAAACCTACAAGCCAGCATAGGAAGGAAGTGGAAAATGAAATGTTGATTGAAAATAAATCTGGAAGTCCGGGACAGTGGCTCTTGCCTGTAATCCCAGCACTTTGGGAGGCCAAGGTGGGTGGATCACCTGATGTCGGGAGATTGAGACCAGCCTGACCAACATGGAGAAACTCTGTCTGTACTAAAAATACAAAATTAGCCGGGTGTGGTGGTGCATGCCTGCAATCCCAGCTGCTCGGAGGCTGTGGCAGAAGAATCGCTTGAACCCAAGAGGTGGAGGTTGTAGTGAGCCGAGATCTCCCCATTGCACTCCAGCCTGGCCAACAAGAGCAAAATTCTGGGTATCCAATAATCTATTCTGGCAAAATTGGCCACATCCTTTGCAAGTTTTGCCCACAAGGTCTAGAACCTGACTGTAAATGAGAGGATTCTTGACAACTACTGTTTGGCACTTGCTCTTTGGTTCTAACGCCAAACTTGGAGAAGACAGCAAGTTTCTACTGTGCTGTAACCATAGCTAATCTGTGCTTCCCTTTGCTGTCTTGCATATAGTAAAACATTTATGAGGTACGGATGCTTGCAGAAAAGTGTTTTAGAAGTGGAAGTCACAACCCTACTGTGGAAAGGAGGCTGAGAGAACCACAAATCCTACTCCTTCCCTTCCCGGAGGAGACTCAGATTTGTGATGTAGGTTTCTCTGGGGAAACATGAGTAAGTAACAGAAGAGATCAACTAAACTCTGGCTCACTGCTCAGAAATCAGTTCCCCCACCCGCCCCAGACAGAGTCTTACTCTGTCTCCCAGAGCTGGAGTGCAATGGCACAATCTTGGCTCACTGCAACCTCCACCTCCCGAGTTGAAGCAATTCTCCTGCCTCAGCCTCTTGAGTAGCTGGGATGATAGGCATGCGCCACCATGCCTGGTTAATTTTTGTATTTTTAGTAGAGATGAGGTTTCACCATGTTGGCCAGGCTGGTCCCGAACTCCTGACCTCGTGATCTGCTCGCTTTGGCCTCCCAAAGTGCTGGGACTACAGGCATGAACCACTGCGCCCAGCCAGAAATTGGCTTTTTTTAACCTCCCCTCTGCCTGGGAAATAAGAATTAAAACAGCACTTTTCCTCCCACTGTTTTTTTTTTTTTTTTTTTTTTTTTTTTTTTTTTTTTACTAGAAGAGCCTGTGTTCTGTTGCTGCACTTGGTAAGCCTTTGAACTGAGAGTGGCTGAGCACAAAGCACCCTGCCCTGGTAGCACCCCCGGGCCACCTGAAACTGATTGTGCTGCCTTCTTTGGAGTGGCTGCCCCTTTAAAAGAAGACTTAACCTGGGGGGCTTTATTTGGCTCTGTGATTCAGCTGGAAGGAGACCTGAGCAAGGCCGAGGTAGGGTTGCAGAGCAAAGGGGCCGTTTGTCCCACAGCCTAAAAAAGCAGAACCATGATGAAGCGGCATCATTCGTCTGGGTAATACCCGAAGTGCATTGCCTCATGCCAAGGAAATCAAGGACATGGACACACATGGAGTGAGGTTAAGAGTGGAGGTTTAATATGCAAAAGAAAGAGAAAAGAGAACAGCACTATCTCCTGCAGAGAGACAGGGGCTCCTGAGTGGGTCTTCTGCTTTTGTGGTGAAGTGCACAGGTATTATAGACTGGCTTGAGGAGACAGTGTCTGATTTACCTAGGGCCCAAAGATCGGTTGGACCAGGTGAGATGTTTACACAGCACTCCAAGAAGCTGGCCACCCCACCCTAATCTTATGCAAATGGGTTTTCTACTTGGCCAGTGCCATGTTGTCTGCTCCTTACTGTATGTGGAGTTGATAAACCATCGTGACCAACATGGTGAAGCCCCATCTCTACTTAAATATAAAAATATTAGCCGGGCATGGTGGCAGGCACCTGTACTCCCAGCTACTCGGAGGCTGAGGCAGGTGAATCACTTGAACTTGGGATGCAGAGATTGCAGTAAGCCGAGATAGCACCACTGCACAACAGCCTGGTGACAGACTGAGACTCTTGTCTCACACGCACACACAAAAAAAGGCAAAGATGGAGCTGTCATATTGAACATACCTATCCCCCAGGTAGCCTTCTTCTATTGTCACACCTGCAGGCATTCACCCATGCAAGCTTCCAGCTTGCTTATCCATGTCTGCAGCTCGATTTTACAGGCTGCTCTTTGCTAGAAAAGAAATGATTTGGGGGCTGCTTTTTATTAAAAGGGAAACCTTACCAAGGACTTCCTTACCCTCACTATCTGCCTAAATATTTCCTTTTTAACTCCTGTATCAATGGGACTTCTGGATTACAGCTGAATAACTAGTTGTGACTGATCATGAACTCTGCTCATACTAAATAGTGGAATGCTTTTATTTTCTATATTTCAAGGAGGGTCTCCTTGCTCCTTGTCCTTCTGAAGAGCAGGCTGGAAACTGCATTTAGAACACTTGCTGGGTGCAGTGACTCACGCCTGTAATCCTAGCAATTTAGAAGGCTAATATGGGAGGATTGCTTGAGGCCAGGAGTTTGAGACCAGTGTGAGCAACATAGCAAGACCTCATCTCTAAAAAAAATAAAATAAAATAATAATTAGCCAGGTGTGGGGGTGCACACCTGTTGTCCTGTTGTCCTAGCTGCTCTCACGAGGCCAAGACAGGAGGGTCACTTGAGCTCAGGAGTTTGAGGCTGCAGTGAGCCATGATCATGCTACGGCACTCCAGCCTGAATGACTCCATCTCTTAAAAACAAAAACAAAAACAAACAAAAAGCCCACTTCCTATCCAGGATGGGAACTGGTAAAGCCTTGTGGCGGTGAGTGACCAGAGGCAGAGCAGCCATTTGGCCACGGCTTTAATGGTGCAATTTAAACCTTGTGTTTGTCCTGCTGACCAAGGCTGTGGCTGTCTTGGGGTCCTCTATGTGATCTGGCCTTGGACGGAAAAGGAACTGTTACATATTCAACACTTCCTGTGTGTGGAGCCCAAGATAACAACTTTATGTTTGTTATTTTGTTTCAGCTTCCTGACAGTGTTCTGATACTGTATTTCCCTTTCACAGATGAGAGAGAGGCTAAGTAGCTTGCCCAGAATCACACAACTCAGAGGTAGGAGGGCCACGTTCTTTAACTAGTTTATAAGTAGACATCTTCCTAAGAACCCAGAGCTGACGGCATAGTGTTGACTTCACAACTAAGCTAATCAAATTGACATTTAATGAAAAGCAATAGATTATCTCCTGTAGCCCCAGGAAGAGCCACTTGACTATAGCTAATCAGTGACAGAAATGCCTCTATCAAAGGAATACGTGATCAGAATTCATGGGCAGCAATGGGACATAGGAATGTGGGAATGAGAGGTGTGAGCTCCAGGCGTACTGGAGAGGGCTTCTCCCCCAGTGCTCCCTGACTCTAGAATGCCGCTGCCTTTTAAACGTGGATACAAACCCACTCTGTTGTTTTGTACTACTCCAAGGCCTGAATCTCTCTTTTGGTGGACTGTATCCTCCAATAACTTATTCAAGCAAGGATACACCGAAGCAAATTGTTCTGAAACATGACATTATTCCTTATTACACTTACATGACTGGTTGGGCATAAAATTTTAGATTGGAAATAATTTCCCTTTCAAATTTTGAAGATATTACTCCATTATTTTCTGGCTTCTGGTAGTGCTGTTGAGAAGCCTAAAATCAATGTAATTTTTGATTCTTTGTAAATACTGTTTTTTAAAAAACTTTTCTGAAAACTTTGGGGAGTTTTCTTTCTTTGTTACATATTCCAAATTTTCAAGATGATGTGCCTTGATGTGGGTTTGTTTTCATGTGTTTCAACCCAGGAAGTTATGTTGTTCACCTTGAGAAACTTTCTTTGTTTTTTTTTTTTTTTTTAAGTTTTATTTAAGTTCAGGGGTACAAGTGCAGGTTTGTTACATGGGTAAACTTTCGTCATGGGATTTTGTCGTACAGATTATTTCATTACTCAGATATTAAGCCTAGTGCCCATTAGTTGTTTTTCCTGATCCTCTTCCTCCTCCCAGTCTCCACTCTCTGAAAGTCCCCAGTGTGTGTTGTTCCCCCACCTGCCATGTGTCCCTGTGTTCTCATTATTTGGCTCTCACTCATAAGTGAGAACAATTGTTATTTGGATTTTTTGTTCCTGCATTAGTTTGCTAAGGATAATAGCCTCCAGCTCCATCCATGTCCCTGAAAAGGACATGATCTCATTCTTTTTTATGGCTGCATAGTATTCCTTGGTGTACAGGTACCACATTTTCTTTATCCAGTCTACCATTGATGGTTATTTAGGTTGACTCCATATCTTTGCTATTGTGAATAGCACTACAATGAACGTATGCATGCACATGTCTTTATAACAGAATGATTTATATTCCTTTGGGTATATACCCAGTAACCCATTACTGGGTTTGCTGAGTCAAATGGTGTTTCTCTCTTTAGGTCTTTGAGGAATCAGCACACTGTCTTTCATAATGGCAGAACTAATTCGCACTCCCAAATACAGTGTATAAGTGTTCTTTTTTCTCCACAACCTCACCAGCATGTGTTGTTTTTGACTTTTTAACAATAGTCATTCTGACTGGTGTGAGAAGGTATCTCATTGTGGTTTTGATTTGCATTTCTGTAATGATCAGTGACATTGAGCTTTTTTCATATGATTGTTGGTTGCATATATGTCTTCTTTTGAAAAGTGTCTGTTCATATCCCCTGCCCACATTTTATGAGGTTGTTTGTTTTCCTGTTATAAATTTGTTTGTTTCTTATAGATGCTGGATATTAGACCTTTGTGGGATACATAATTTGCAAAAATTTTCTCCCATGCTGTAGGTTGTCTGTTTACTCTGTTGATAGTCTCTTTTGCTGTGCAGAAGATTTTTAGTTTCACTGGACCCCGTTCATCAACTTTTGTTTTTGTTGCCATTGCTTTTGGCATCTTCATCACGAAATCTTTCCTGTGTTTATGTCCGGAATGGCATTGCCTCAGGTGTCTTCCAGGGTTTCTATAGTTTTATAGTTTTAAACCTTTAATCTACCTTAAGTTAATTTTTGTCTGTGGTGTAAGGAAGGGGTCTAGTTTCAATCTTTTGCATATGGCTAGTTAGTCATTCCAGCACCATTTACTGAATAGGGAGACTCCTTTCCCTGTTGCTTGTTTTTGTCAAGTTTGCCAAAGAATCTGACTGGTGTGAAATGGTATCTCACTGTGGTTTTGATTTGCATTTCTGTAATGATCAGTGATGCTGAGCTTTTTTCATCTGATCGTTGGTTGCATATATGTCTTTGGGTTTTACATTTAAGTCTTTAAGATAGCTGTAGATGTGTGGTCTTATTTCTGGGTCCTCTATTCTGTTACATTAGTCTATGTGTGTGTTTGTGTACCAGTACCATGCTGTTTTGGTTACTGTAGCCCTGTAGTATAGTTTGAAGTCTGGTAGCATGACGCTTCCAGCTTTGTTCTTTTTGCTTAGGATTGCCTTGGCTGTTTGGGCTCCTTTTTGGTTCCATATGAATTTTTTAAAAACTAGTTTTCTGAAAAAATTAATAAAACTCATAATCTATTTCTTAAAAATTTTCAAGAACCCAAACAAAATCATGACTGTTTTTGGAGATTGCTCATTGAAGGTTTTTAAAAATTTACTTCCCAGTAACTGGCCTATTGAAATTTTATTGGTAAAAAAAAAAAAAAAATAGATAGACTTGTAGCTAGACTAATAAAGGAGAAAGAGAGAAGATTCAAATAAACACAATCAGAAACAATAAGGGCAATGTTACCACTGACCCCACAGAAATACAAACAACCATCAGAGAATATTATGAAGAACTCTATGCACTTAAACTAGACAATCTAAAAGAAATTGATAAATTCTGGGTCACATCCACCCTCCTTGGGATGCAAGGTTGGTTCAACATATACAAATCAATAAATGTGATTCATCACATAAACAAAACTAAAGAAAGAATCCACATGATTATCTTAATGGATAAAGAAAAGGCTTCTGATAAAATTCAATATTCATTCATGTTAAAAACTCTCAACAAACTAGGTATTGAAGGAACATACCTCAAAATAATAAGAGCCATAAGTGACAAACCCACAGCCAACATCATACTGAATGGACAAAAGCTGCAAGCATTCCCCTTGAAAACTGGCAGAAGACAAATATGCCCTCTCTCCCCATTCCCACGTTAGCTTTGAGGGGTTTTTTTGCTCTTGGATTTCTAGTTCTTTTAGTTGTAATATTGGGTTGTTTAATTGAGATCTCACTTTTTGATGTGGTCATTTAGTACTATAAATTTCTCTCTTAACACTGCTTTACTGGCTGCATCCTGGAAACTCTGGTAAGTTGTATCTTTGTTCTCATTAGTTCCAGAGAACTTCTTGATTCCTGCCTTAATTTCATTATTTACCCAGGAGTCGTTCGGGAGCAAGTTATTCAATCTCCATGTAATTTTATGGTTTGGATGAATTTCTTAGTCCTTATTTCAAATGTGATTGCATTTGCTTTGTGACCTAACATATCTTCTATCCTTGAGAATGATCCATGTGCTGAGTAGAAGAATGTGTATTCTGTAGCCATTGGATGAAATGTTCCTTGAATATCTATTAGTTCCATTTGGTCTATAGTGCAGATTAAATTTGATGTTTCTCTGTTGATTTTCTGTGTGGAAGATCTGTTCAGTGCTGAAAGGGGGGTGTTGAAGTCTCCAGCTATTACTGTGTTAGGGTTTATCTCTCCCTCTTTTTTGGCACATGTGTCTGTTCTTATTTCTCTCTCTTTCTGTCTGTCTCTATTTCTATCTCTGGAATTCTGATCATTTTAGTGTTGAACCTCTTTTAATTTTCTTCTGTGTTTCAACTTTTTCTTTTAGCTCTATTTCTGGAGGACATAAGGGTCATCTACTCAACTTTGTCTTCTTAGCATTCTAATGAGAATTTTTTAAACAAGTTTCACTGTCATATTTTCCATTTCTAAGAGTTTTCTTATTCTTTAAATTGGGTTCTTGTTTCATGAAAATGATAACTGCTTTTTATCTCTTTGAGAACACTCATATGGGTTTCTGAAGGTCTTATCTTCTAGTTTAGCCCTTTCCATTCAGGCTGCTTTTATTTGTCTGCTTGCTCTGGTCTCTGCCTTTCATGTTAGAAGCTTTGCTCAGATGCCTGGTGACCCTTAGCTGTCTGTTTCTGTTAAAAAAAGAAATGGAGCACTGAAAAGCTAAAAGCTGATACAAGCTCTCTGATTGTAAGCTTTCTTGGAAGGTGATCTTGCGGCATCTGAGTTTTTCACTTGGACTGGAGAGATTCTCTCCAGAGAAGAATCATCTTACCTTCTGGCCAAGTGTCTGCCACCCTCATTGGAACTAAGTGGTAGGAAACCTGGAGGATCTCAGTATTCAATGTGTACATTTAAGCACTTGGTGTCTGGAGAGCTCCTGCCTAGAGAAACCATATTTTACCCTGTAGAGAGGAAACCTCCAGCCTACTGCCACCGTGGGATGCAGTCATCCAGTCTCGGGAGAGGATCTGTGATCTACCTACTACTTAAATATAATTCAACCTTATTTTCACGCTTATGTTTGCTTCTGCCTCCCGAGGTAAATTATGTTGCCAACTCTTGAACTTTTGGGGATCCTGGTTCCCTTCCTACTGCTAGCTTGGGATTCAGCATCCCTGGGTCTGCTGTCAGGTGCCACTCACAGATTCTACTTTCCAGTTTCCTAAATGCTGAAGGGATTGTCTTTCTTTTCTTCTTATCTTTATTGGTTTATTTATTTATTTGTAATAATCTCATGTTAATGTGGTTTAATGATGGAGTGAAGTTATATGCATTTATTCAACCAAACATCTTAGCTGAAATCTACATATTTATCTTAGAGTAAAATCTTAATCATTCCATGTTTCAATTAATCAGAATTTTATACATGCATTCTGATTTGGGGGTGGTGTGGGGGAGGAGAGAGAGAGAGAAAGAGAGAGAGAGAGAGAGAGTCAGAGAGAGCCAGAGAGAGGATACTGTGGCAAACAAATCTGTGGGTCTATGTACTTGGAAGTCATAGGAATTTAGCCCTGTTTCCTGTCTAAAAAGCAGTGATGTCCAGAAAATGGATCCTGAACTAGTCTAAGAATCCTTGAGGCAATGGGGCAGATTCAATTGTGTTCACTTTTTAGTCCTTAGCCTAAAAGGGGAAATACTGTAAAGCACATTTTTTAAAAAATTTCTGAAAGTGGAGTTTTCTGATTTGCCCTTAAATAATTGGATGTGGAAGGTAGGCATGCATTTTTGGCTAACTCAACATTCATTGCTACATTCGGTGAGTTCATCTCTATATTCATGTCCTTTCTCTCCAGCTTAATATCAAAAATTTAAAAGTGAGGAATGTAGAATAGTTGAAATAAAAGAAACAGATCACCCATAACCTGCCTCTTCTCCCTCCCACCCAAAGACAACCATTGTTAACATTTTGCTATATTCTCTTCCTGTACTTTTTCCCCAGGTACCTTTATTCAAAGATATTTTTGACCCTAAAATTGTCTTAGACAATGAATACGTTGTCAGAGAAAAACTCCCACTCTCCTCACACTCCAGACTCCCCAGCTTGAAGGTGATTGACTTGGGAATCCCATATCTTAAATTTATAGTGTTGTTATAATGTCTTTTATCTGGGTATTCTGAGGTGTTCTCTCCTTATCACACTCTCCTTCATTCCCTTCCTCCCTGACACACACACCCATACACACACACACTCTCTCTCTCTCTCTAATACACACACACTTACACGCACAGACACACACGCACATACACATGTGCACACACACACATATGCACAAACAAGCAATGGGTCAGAGAAGGCCATGTGGAAAACCATCATTACTCTCCAAAAGGAAGGACGCCCACACTTTTATAATGGACAAAAAAAAAGCTGTTTTTGTGAAAAATGAATTTTCTTTTAGGCCTGGAAGAAACTAAAAAGTGTTTCTCCCTCTATCCAATGGGAACTTGTGTGTGTGCACACACCCACCCATGTGACAGAAAGAGTGAGGGAGAGAGGGAGGGAGAGAAGAAAAAGAAGGGAGAGAGATTAAAGGGCAAATGTACTGTGGAAAGCTCATCCTGACTGAGTGAGGAGCAGGCAGCTGTGGTGCTGAGAAGGAGCTTGAAATGCTTCATGGTGCCAAGACTGTCATAAACGGCTCCTGGGGTCTGAAAAAATGACAGCAGGATTCAGCGTTCCTCTGACAACCACTCAGAAAATAGAATGTGAACAAGAAGGAGGAAGGGAAGATGCGGGGCCAGCCATCAGAATGCTCCCTGTGGCTCCATGGATGCCTAGAAATGCTGGTCACTTAAAGGGCACAGGTGAGGGGAGGTTTGGACAGGTGGCCACAGTGCTGCCAAGCTACATAGCCTGCTCTCCCGATGGCGAATGTTCTTGCATAAGTAGTGGGGAAGATAGTCCCCTAGTTGACATAGGCCCCCTTGTCCTAGACATACATTTTAATTTTCTCGGGTGATCACTTGCTTGATTGTCTGTGTAAAAGGTCAGCAATGCTTTTTTCTGTAAAGGTCTAGGTAGTAATAGTTTAGGCTTAGCGGCCCATATGGTCTGTGTCACAGCTATTCAGCTCTGCTGTGGTAGTGTGAAAGCAACCATATAAATACATAATAAAGGATTGGGGCTGAGCTCCAAAGTAACTTTATGAGCACTGAAAAATTGCATTTTATATAATTTTTACATGTCCCAAAATATTATTATTCTTTTGAATTCTTTCAACCATGTAAAAACGTAAAAATCATTCTCGGCTCATGAGCTGTATAATAAGAGACCACAGGCTGGAACTGGTGCATGCGCCATGGTTGCCCAAAGCCTGTGTCCAAACTATGGCATTGTAGAGGCGGCAGGGATCTCTGACCCTCTGTCTTTTTCTCTTTCCTTCTCTTCAGTTTCCCATTGTGCTGATTTGGAAACCAGGATCAAAAGCTCAGGGAAGTGAAAGATTTCTGACTTAACCCGTTAGTGGCAGTGTTAGGAAAAAAACCCAAGTCTCAAGGAGCAGTTCTTATAGCCCAGAACAAGACTGAAGGCTGCTATTGTGATCGCAGAGGGCATGCCATCCTGTGGTACACTAGCTTCTTAGGGTTACACTGAATCTGAAACTTACTTCTTTTTAAAATCTTTCTGTTTTATGATTCTTCAATGCATAATTTGTTAATTTGTGCCAGTTACTCTGCTTAACACAACTGGGATATAGAGATAAGCAAGGTTCAACCCTGCCCTCTAGGAACTAATTTCTTCAGGGTCTGATTTTGATAATCCAGACAAATCTACTTATGTGTAGTTTCACCCTTAAAAATAAAATCCAGTACACTTATGTAAGTTATAATAATAATTAGAATTTGGAGGAAATCTGTTCTTGGAGCAAGAGGGCAAAAGAGAATAAAAAGTAAATGTCGAAGTCACCCTCTTACTGTGTGTTGAGTTTAAAACAAGACTATTATTTTAAATGAATACATAGAAATTTTGCTACCAAACGAGTACAATTTCTAATAGGAGATATGTCGATTTCTCTGATTTCGGGCATTTCTAGAAGTGTCCTTACTACCTACATTACTTCCTTCTGTAAAGCTCTACTGGTGAAGTCTTTACCTTTTGTGGTTGGATTTTTGCTTTTGGAAATTACAACCTGCTTTTCAAGTCGCATTTTGTAAATTAGTTGAGGTGTCTTGCTGAATGATAATGTTTGAGTCAAAAACGTCATGAAAAGCATGCTATGAATGGTGAGTTGTCATGGCAAAGATCCCAATTGTTGGACTGAGGCAGAGAGATAGAAAGAACACAGACTTTAAGGTCTGACAGATGTAAGTGTAGCTCCCACCTCCACCACATATTAGATGTGTGCTATTAAAAGAGATATTATACTTCTTTGAGCGTCAGTTTTCCTATCTGTAAAAAGAAGATGGTAATCCTTTCTTTGCACTATTGTTGTAAGGATTAGAGATGACGTAAATTAAAATGTTTCCAGCATGCTCCATATTGAGCATACATTGGATACACTTATTTGGCCAGTTCACTGCAAAGGATAATATACAGGAGTAAGAATTTTTGTTTTTCAAAATAGACTTTTTTGGGGATTAAACTCTGAAGCAGTGTTAAATGAATGAATCAAGGTATTTTTCACTTCTGTTGTTGAAGTATGTGCCTTCTTACGTTTGGTAATGTTGGAGTTTTCCACAGAAGAAGTTGACACTTCACTTCTGAATCATACTAGAAATACCATGTTTCAATGTTAGTTACAATTTTCTTGTTTAAAAAGTGTCATTTGTCTGGCTTTCCTTGAAAGATCAGCTAAATGTCACATTATCCCTGCTTCTGCTCATCTTTCAGAATGCTCACCACAATAGTCATAATGATTTCTTCATGCCCAAGTTTATTTAAAAAATCTTCTAAAGATAGTGTTACTGAATTTGTATTTGTTTAATAAAAATCAGGTTTATTTTTTCCATATAAAAATACAGATTCATTGTAAAACATCTGGAAAACAAAGAAAAGTAGATCTAAAAAATATCTTAGTCTAATCACACAAAGCTAGCCACAGTTAAATTACTGTTTCCATTTTGGTATATTTTATTTTAATCTTCTTACTATTTTTACTATCCTTCCTTATATCTATAATGGTGGTAACATGATCTATATATGAATGTGCATATATTACATAAATATATGAAACATATGTGTGTCTTTTAAAAATGGTATCTGTTTACTGTTCATTTTATATATATATATATAAACATGATGTATATATCTGATGATATGTGTGTGTGTATATATATATCTCCATGATAGAAGTTGAAAACTACTGAAAACTGTATAGAAGTTATGAGAAACTACCTCTAATCTCATTATATAGAAATAACTTTTTCCCCATTGCTTCTCCACATTTTGGCTTAGATCAAATTCAGAAATAATTTTCTTAACATTTTTTTCTATTGTATTTTTAGAGTGTCTAGATATTGCTGCATATTATTATTATTATTATGTATAGTTGTTACAGGAACACCCACCAAGATAATCGTTCTGGAAAAGAATTTGGTAACAAATATTTTCTGCCAGAAAGTGGTATATTAGCCTTTTCCAGTGAAAAAGATCACCACTGATGACCCAGGTTATTCAATATGGGTTTTAAAAGATAAATTCCTGGACATGAAAGTAGACATTGGTTTTACATCAGCAGCTCAATCTTTTTTAAAAAAATAAACTTTAGTTTTAAAACAGTTTTAAGTTAATAGCAAAGTATAGTGGAAAGTACAGAGAGTTCCTACATGCCCCACCTCCCCAAATGCACACCCTTCCCCACTATCAGCATTGTTCACTAGAGAGGTACGTTTGTTACAATGAATAAACCAACATTGACATGTGACTGTCACCCAAAGTCTATAATTTACATTAGGGTCCATTCTTGCTGTTGTACATTCAATGGGTTTTGACAAGTGTGTAATGGCATGTGTCTACAACTATAGTAACACACAGAGTAGTTTCATTACCCTAAACATCCTCTATGCTCTGCCTTTTCATCCCCACCCCTACTTCCCAACCGCAGCAATCACTGAACATTTTACTGTCTCTATAGTTTTGCCTTTTCCAGAATGTCATATAGTTGGAGTCATATAGTAAGTGGTCTTTTCAGATTGGTTTCTTTAACTTAGTAATAGGTATTTCAGTTTCGTGTATGTCTTTTAATGGTTTCATAGCTCGTTTTTTTTCTTTTTTTCTGCAACAAAAGCCACAGTCAAAGCTTATTTGTTTTTATTACTGAATAATAGTCCATCGTATAGATGTACCAGTTTGTTTATCCATGCACTTACTGAAGGACATCTTGGTTGCTTGCAAGTTTTGGCAATTATGAATAAAGCTGTTATAAACATGTATGTGCAGGTTTCTGTGTGGACACAAGTTTTCAATTCATTTGGGCAAATACTAGCAAGTGTGACTGCTGCATCATATGGTAAGAGCACGTTTGGCTTTGCAGGGAATTGCCAAACTATCTTCCAAAGTGGCTGTGTCATTTTGCATTCCTACTAGCAATGAATGAGAGTTCCTGTTGCTCCACATCCTTGCCAGCAGTTGGCATTGTCAGTATGAAGGATTTTGGCTACTCTAATATGTATGTATTGGCATTCATTTGAATTTGCATTTCCTTAATTATATATGATGTGGAGCATCTTTTCATATGTTTATTTACCGTCTTTGTCTCTTCTTTGGTGAAGTGTTTGTTCAGGTCTTTTGCCCATTTTTTAATCATATTGTTCATTTTCTTATTGTTGAGTTCCTGGTATATTTTTGATAATAGTTCTTTGTCAAATAGAAAAATACTGATAAAGATTTTCATCTAATATCAAATAGAAAAATATTATCTTTTGCAATTATTTTTTCCCAGTCTGTTGCTTGTCTTCTGATTCTCTTGGCTGTGTCTTTCACAGAGTAGAAGTTTTTAATTTTAATGAAGTCCAGCTTATCAAATCACATCTTTCATGGATTGTGCCTTTGATGTTGTATTTAAAAAGTCATTGCCACACTCATAGTCATCTAGATTTTGCTCTACTGTATCTTTAAGGAATTCTATGTATTTGAGTTAATTTTTATAAAGGGCATAATTAATAATTTGAGTTAATTTTTATAAAGGGCATAAGTTTTGTATCTAGATTCACTTTTTTTTTTTTTTTTTTTTTTTTTTGCATGTGGATGCCCCATTGCTCTAGTACCATTTGCTGAAAAGACTATCTTTTCTCTATTGTATTTCCATTGCTCCTTTGTTAAAATTCATTGAATGTATCTGTGTGGGGTTTACTACTGGGCTTTCTATTCTGTTACATTGATCTATTTGTTTATTCTTTTACCAATACCATGCTATCCTGATTATTATTACTTTATAGAAAGTATTGAAGTCAGGTAGTGTCAGTCCTCTGACTTTCTTCTTCTCTTTCATTATTGTATTGATTATTATGGATCTTTTACCTCTGCACATAAACTTTAGAATCAGTTTATCAGTACCCACAGAACAACTTGCTGAAGTTGCATTCAATTTACAGATCAAGTTGGGAAGAACTGACATCTTGACAATATTGACTCTTCCTATTCATGAACATGGAATATCTCTCCATTTATTTAGTTCTTGTATTTCTTTCATTAGAGTTTTGTAGTTTTATTAATGTAGATCTTGTGCATTTTAAAAGGATTTATACCTAAGTTTTTCATTTTTTGCAATCTACCCATTTAATAAAGTTCTAGTATCCAGAATCTACAAGAAACTTAAACAAACTTACAAGAAAAAAAAAACAAACAACCCCATCAAAAAGTGGGTGAAGGATATGAACAGACAGTCAAAAGAAGACATTAATGGTGAAGCCCCATCTCTACTAAAAATTTAAAAATTAGCTGGATGTGGTGGTGAGTGCCTGTGATCCCAGCTACTTGAGAGGCTGAGGCAGGAGAATAGCTTGAACCTGTGAAGGGGAGAGGTTGCAGTGAGCTGAGATCACCCCATTGCTCTCCAGCCTGGGCAACAAGAGCAAGACTCCATCTCAAAAAAAAAAAAAAAATAGAAAAGAAAAGACATTTTTGTGGCCAAGAAACATGAAAAAAAGCTAATCATCACTGATCATCACTGGTCATTAGAGAAATGCACCTCAAAATTACAGTGAGATACCATCTCACGCCAGTCAGAATGGTGATTATTAAAAAGTCGGAAAACAATAGATGTTGACGAGGCTGTGGAGAAATAGAAATGCTTTTTTTTTTTTTTTTTTTTTTTTTTTTTTTTTTTTTTTAATTTAAGTTCTAGGATACATGTGCAGAACGTGCAGGTTTGTTACATAGGTATACACGTGACATGGTGGTTTGATGTACCCATCAACCTGTCATCTACATTAGGTATTTCTCCTAATTCTATCTCTCCTGTAGTCTGCCCAGCACCCCCAGACAGGCCCTGGTGTGTGATGTTCCCCTCCCTGTGTCCATGTACTCTCATTGTTCAACTCCCACTTGTGAGTGAGAACATGTGGTGTTTGGTTTTCTGTTCAAAATAGGAATGCTTTTACACTGTTTGTGGGAGTGTAAATTAGTTCAACCACTGTGGAAAGCAGTGTGGTGATTCCTCAAGGATCTAAACCAGAAATACCATTTGACCCAGCAATCCCATTACTTGGTATATGCCCAAAGGATTAGAAATCATTCTATAGAAACACATGTACACATATGTTTATTGCAGCACTATCTACAATAGCAAAGACTTGGAACCAACCCACATGCCCATCAATGATAGACTGGATAAAGAAAATATGGCACATATACACCATAGACTACTATGCAGCCATAAAAAAGAATGAGATCATGTCCTTTGCAGGGATATGGATGAAGCTGGAAGCCATCATTATCAGCAAACTAACACAGGAACAGAAAATCAAACACTGCATGTTCTCAATCATAAGTCGGAGTTGAACAATGAGAACACATGACACAGGGAAAGGAACATATACACCATGGCCTGTCAGGGGTTGGGAGGGCAAAGGGAGGGAGAGCCTTCAGGACAAATACCTAATAAATGTGGGGCTTAGAACTTAGATGATAGGTTGATAGGTGCAGCAAACCACCATGGCACATATATACCTAAGTAACAAACCTGCACATTCTGCACATGTATCCTGGAACTCAAAGTAAAAAAATAAAAAAATGAAAAAAGAAGCAAAGAGAGAAAGGGAGAAAAAAAAAAAAAAAACAAGTAGGATTTACCTGTTGCATACCTGGGGTAAATCTTGTTTGGTTGTGGTGTCAAACTCATTTTATATATTGTATTTGATTCAATAATATTTTGTTGAAAAATTTTGCATCTACTTCATGAGAGATATTGGTCTTTAGCTTTCTTTTTGTGTAATGTCTTTGTCTGGTATTCATATTAGGATAATACTGGCTGATTAGAATAAGTTAGGAAATATTCTCTCTGCTTCTAACTTCTGGGAGAGGTTGTAGAGACTTGGTGTAATTTCTTCCTTATATATTTGTGGAATTCACCAAGATGTTTGGAATAGTAATGCTTTCAGCACAATTTCCCAACCTCATGAATGGTTCTTCTATTTTTACCAGACGTGCTTAAAAGAAGAGAACCGGCCGGGCGCGGTGGCTCAAGCCTGTAATCCCAGCACTTTGGGAGGCCGAGACGGGCGGATAACGAGGTCAGGAGATCGAGACCATCCTGGCTAACACGGTGAAACCCCGTCTCTACTAAAAGTACAAAAACTAGCCGGGCGAGGTGGCGGGCGCCTGTAGTCCCAGCTACTCGGGAGGCTGAGGCAGGAAAATGGCGTAAACCCGGGAGGCGGAGCTTGCAGTGAGCTGAGATCTGGCCACTGCACTCCAGTCCGGGCGACAGAGCGAGACTCCGCCTCAAAAAAAAAAAAAAAAAAAAAAAAGAAGAGAACCGTGCATTCTTTATTAGTTTGTTTTTTAAAATACATTTTTGAAAGAGCAGTTTTAGGTTAAAAGTAAAATTGAGAGAAAGGTTCAGAGTTATCCCATATACTACCTTCAGATTTTTTTCTTTCTTCCTATTTCTAAAAAATGAAAAAACAAAAGATGGTGAAGGTGTGATTCTTTTTATACTACTTTTGCTTGAAAGACAAATAACTCTCTTCATATACATACTTAACAAATTAGGAAATTTTTCTTCAATTCCTTCAACTGAATTTTTGTCTCTGTTTCAGTTGTTCTGATTAATACTTGAGGTTGTTCCTAATTGTTAGGTTGCAAATTTGTTCTTTGACCCTTTCACTGCAATTAATTAACCATTTTCAAGATCAGTTTCCTCTACATTTTAAGAGTTTCTCAACTTTGTCCTCTAAACACAGATTCAATTTTGCATAACATGTAATCGTTCTCTCTTATACTGTTATTGTGCTATGAACATAACACTATTGCAATGTTTTTTCTTGCAGTATTACCTATTTGCATTTTTATCCACTCCTTTGGTCTTCTTAGACTTTCTGTTACTGTTTCATGAAGATTCTCCTCTTGCAACATACTCATTTCTTAAGTGTCTTTTCTAGTTTTTTTCCCTCCTCAGTGACGTACTAGAATTACTAGTATAGTGGAATTGAAAATTAAATTCAAGTACTGCTCAGCATGAAAAAATGTTGCCTATTTATTTTCCACAGCAGATCTAACCTTTGTCATGGAACACCACCTCATGGGTTGAAGGGGGTATAGCAAACATAGATCTTTCTAATAACCAGCACCTCCATTTCTTCCAGTGTGGATGACTTGCTCTCTTTGGGGGAAATGCTCAGTCTTTTATATTCTCCTCCTGCCCTACATGTGTATCTTTGAGACTTTGGGGGACAGGAAACTGTGTATCTATTTGTGCACTCTGGATCTGCAATGGTCTTTGCTGTAGAGTGGGGGGTGGGTCCAGTCTGGTTCAACCTGGATTGGTGTCCACCGGGGAATCACAGGCCTTGATTGACCGTTTCAGGGGTGGCGTTCTGCTGTCCATGACTGAAGTTCTGTTCACTTGTCTTTGGTTTTAATGTCGCTACACACAGTGCCCTGTTTGTGCTGACTGAAAGCTCTGCTTATTCATTAGCCTTGTTGGCACTTCTTTTTTTGCTCCCTAGGTCACATGAGGGCTTCTGTGTCCCCGGCACTACTCTTGAGGAACATGACCTTGGTCTCATCCCTCTCAATAGGTCTAATCTCTTTTTTAGTGACATGTTGCTCTGATGACTAGCTGAATGTGAGTCTTTCAAATGAAGACTTAGAATCTTCCAGTCTGTGACTGAGAAAGTGAGGGAAAAAGTCCCACAATTCTGGACTCCCCCAGTTTATTTAGTTGTTACCATCACAGCCTCCTCTGGGATTTTGTCCTAGCTAGGGAATGAGATCAAACTATGTGCTAGTGTGCTTACCCTGTTTCTTCTCTCCTCAAATGCTCCATCTTTCTGTCCTAGACCTTCTTCACTTCCTCTCTAGGCAACTTGAATTTCTCTTTATTATGTGTTGAGTTCCCTAGTTTCCTCTTTCAGTAAACTCTATGAGCTTGAGCTACATGATATAAATGATGAATTGATGGGTGCTGAGGAGTTGATGGGTGCAGCACACCAACATGGCATAAGTATACATATGTAACAAACCTGCACGTTATGCACATGTACCCTAGAACTTAAAGTATAATAAAAAAAAAAAAAAGACTTGAATGAGTGCAGATTTCATCCGTACTTTGCATTTAAATTGATTAGCAAAAAGCATTTCTGTTTTGTTTTTTAATTTTTAAATTTCAAAATTCCTTTCATTCTTGATAAAGACTTTTCAATAAAAGTCCAGTTTGTTCTAAGTAATTTTTGGCTACACTAATGCCAAGAGAATGAATGCTATAGGTGAGAAGCAACATGGTAACCAGATTTATGCCATTTAAAAACAAACTTGAAAATATTTATAAAGCATTCTCCTTATATGGTCCATTCCCAAATATATTTGGTCACTGGACATTTGTTGACATCCTCGGGGATGCCAATATTCTGTTGAAAGCAGTTTGGAATTGATTTTTAAAAAAGATTGAAAGTGTTGGTTGTGAAACCAGTGGATAAGGTATGATGGCTCAGAGGGGAGACTGGCAGGATCCCCGGGGTTGCTGTGACTCATACATTGTAAAGTTAAAAGTCTATTCAAGATCTTTAATAAGATCACTTACAAGTTCTTTACTTTTCCTCAATGTATTCACACAACACTTATCCCCCCCAGTGACTCAACTATCTCAGGAGCATGTAGCTAGAACACAAAAGGAGCTGAAGGATGGGAGGAATACACTCCCCTCCTAAATTCCTGACTTCCTCAGAGACAGTTTATCAGCCAGACTTTGGCTTGATTTTTCAGACTTAACAATCATAAAATGAGTAATTATTTTTACAGCTCAGTTATTTTATCTCAGTGGTTAGGCTGGTGACAGTAAAAGCTATTACTCAGCTGGTTAGGACATAACATGCAATTTGTCTGAAAGAGTCATGGTGTTGATTTAATTCAGGCACCACATTTATTGTACCTTCTCTAATAAGTGTTTGTTTCTTAATAGTAAGATACATTTCTGTCTATCTCCCAGCCTCTCTCCCATCTGTAGCTGCCCAGCGTCTCCTAGTGATAGTTTCATCATCTACTTGATATGGACAATTGGGTTGATAGCACGTGAACTCACCTTAAATCCTGTTTCTGACGAGTCTTCAAAATCTATTCTCTTAGCTTGCTTCAGAGCCTCAAAGAGGGCCTCCCAATTGCAGAATACTATTCTTGCTCCTGGAGCTCTGTGGAATGATTGATTTGGCTGAAAGTAACATAAAAATATGACATGACAGTTCATTGACACTACATAAAAATGTATTTTTTTAGGTATAAACTAAGTTTGGCATTAAATAGTCCACCCATATGGCAGGTTTGCCCCCAAGTCTTCAAGAGATTCAGACTCTTCTAGATCACCACTCTACCCTCCCTAGATATAACTTGCATTTTTTGGTCTTCAGCAGTTTCTTCATTTCAGGCTGCAGTAGGAAGGAAAGGAAAATAAGAAGATGGGGGCGGAGGAAGATGGCCGAATAGGAACAGCTCCAGTCTCCAACTCCCAACGTGAGCGACACAGAAGACCGGTGATTTCCGCATTTTCAACTGAGGTACTGGGGTCATCTCACTAGGGAGTGCCGGACAATTGGTGCTGGTCAGTGGCTGCAGCCCGACCAGCGAGAGCTGAAGCAGGGCGAGGCATCGCCTCACCTGGGAAGTGCAAGGGGAAAGGAAATCCCTTTTCCTAGCCAGGGGAACTGAGACACACAACACCTGGAAAATCAGGTAACTCCCACCCCAATACTGCGCTTTAAGCAAACGGGCACACCAGGAGAATATATCCCACACCTGGCCGGGAGGGTCCCACCCCCAGGGAGCCTCCCTCATTGCTAACACAGCAGTCTGCAGCGATCTAACCTCAACGCAGCAGCGAGGCTGGGGGAGGGGCGTCTGCCATTGCTGAGGCTTAAGTAGGTTAACAAAGCCGCTGGGAAGCTCAAACTGGGTGGAGCTCACAGCAGCTCAAGGAAACCTGCCTGTCTCTGTAGACTCCACCTCTGGGGACAGGGTGCAGCTAAAAAACAACAACAAAAAAAAAAGCAGCAGAAACCTTTGCAGACGCAAATGACTCTGTCTGACAGCTTTGAAGAGAGCAGCGGATCTCCCAACACAGAGGCTGAGAGCTGAGAACGGACAGACTGCCTGCTCAAGTGGGTCCCTGACCCCTGAGTAGCCTAACTGGGAGACAGCCCCCACTAGGGGCAGTCTGACACCTCACACCTCACAGGGTGGAGTACACCCCTGAGAGGAAGCTTCCAAAGTAAGACTCAGACAGGTACACTCGCTGTTCAGCAATATACTATCTTCTGCAACCTCTGCTGCTGATACCCAGGCAAACAAGGTCTGGAGTGGACCTCAAGCAATCTCCAACAGACCTACAGCTGAGGGTCCTGACTGTTAGAAGGAAAGCTATCAAACAGGAAGGACACCTATACCAAAACCCCATCAGTACGTCACCATCATCAAAGACCAGAGACAGATAAAACCACAAAGATGGGGAAAAAGCAGGGCAGAAAACCTGGAAATTCAAAAAATAACAGCGCATCTCCCCCTGCAAAGGAGCGCAGCCCATTGCCAGCAATGGATCAAAGCTGGTCAGAGAATGACTTTGACGAGGTGAGAGAAGAAGTCTTCAGTCCATCAAACTTCTCAGAGCTAAAGGAGGAATTACGTACCAAGCGCAAAGAAACTAAAAATCTTGAAAAAAGAGTGGAAGAATTGACAGCTAGACTAATTAATGCAGAGAAGGTCATAAACGAAATGACAGAGATGAAAACCATGACACGAGAACTACGTGACACATGCACAAGCTTCAGTAACCGACTCGATCAACTGGAAGAAAGAGTATCAGCGATTGAGGATCAAATGAATGAAATGAAGCGAGAAAAGAAACCAAAAGAAAAAAGAAGAAAAAGAAATGAACAAAGCCTGCAAGAAGTGTGGGATTATGTAAAAAGACCAAATCTACATCTGATAGGGGTGCCTGAAAGTGAGGGGGAAAATGGAACCAAGTTGGAAAACACTCTTCAGGATATCATCCAGGAGAACTTCCCCAACCTAGTAGGGCAGGCCAACATTCAAATTCAGGAAATACAGAGAACACCACAAAGATACTCCTCCAGAAGAGCAACTCCAAGACACATAATTGCCAGATTCACCAAAGTTGAAATGAAGGAAAAAATCTTAAGGGCAGCCAGAGAGAAAGGTCGGGTTACCCACAAAGGGAAGCCCATCAGACTAACAGCAGATCTCTCGGCAGAAACTCTACAAGCCAGAAGAGAGTGGGGGCCAATATTCAACATTCTTAAAGAAAAGAATTTTCAACCCAGAATTTCATATCCAGCCAAACTAAGTTTCATAAGTGAGGGAGAAATAAAATCCTTTACAGGTAAGCAAATGCTTAGAGATTTTGTCACCACCAGGCCTGCCTTACAAGAGACCCTGAAGGAAGTCCTAAACACGGAAAGGAACAACTGGTACCAGCCATTGCAAAAACATGCCAAAATGTAAAGACCATCGAGGCTAGGAAGAAACTGCATCAACTAACGAGCAAAATAACCAGTTAATATCATAATGGCAGGATCAAGTTCACACATAACAATATTAACCTTAAATGTTAATGGACTAAATGCTCCAATTAAAAGACACAGACTGGCAAACTGAATAAGAGTCAAGACCCATCAGTCTGCTGTATTCAGGAGACCCATCTCACATACAGAGACATATATAGGCTCAAAATAAAGGGATGGAGGAAGATCTACCAAGCAAATGGAGAACAAAAAAAAGCAGGAGTTGCAATCCTAGTCTCTGATAAAACAGACTTTAAACCATCAAAGATCAAAAGAGACAAAGAAGGCCATTAGATAATGGTAAAGGGATCAATTCAACAGGAAGAGCTAACTCTCCTAAATATATATGCACCCAATACAGGAGCACCTAGATTCATAAAGCAAGTCCTTAGAGACTTACAAAGAGACTTAGACTCCCATACAATAATAATGGGAGACTTCAACACTCCACTGTCAACATTAGACAGATCAAGGAGACAGAAAGTTAACAAGGATATCTAGGAATTGAACTCATCTCTGCACCAAGCGGACCTAATAGACATCTATAGAACTCTCCACCCCAAATCAACAGAATATACATTCTTCTCAGCACCACATCACACTTATTCCAAAATTGACCACATAATTGGAAGTAAAGCACTCCTCAGCAAATGTAAAAGAACAGAAATTATAACAAACTGTCTCTCAGACCACAGTGCAATCAAACTAGAACTCAGGACTAAGAAACTCAATCAAAACCACTTAACTACATGGAAACTGAACAACCTGCTCCTGAATGACCACTGGGTACATAACGAAATGAAGGCGGAAATAAAGATGTTCTTTGAAACCAATGAAAACAAAGTATAACATACCAGAATCTCTGGGACACATTTAAAGCAGTGTGTAGAGGGAAATTTATAGCACTAAATGCTCACAAGAGAAAGCAGGAAAGATCTAAAATTGACACTCTAACATCACAATTAAAAGAACTGGAGAGGCAAGAGCAAACACATTCAAAAGCTAGCAGAAGGCAAGAAATAACTAAGATCAGAGCAGAACAGAGACACAAAAAAACCCTCCAAAAAGTCAATGAATCCAGGAGTTGGTTTTTTGAAAAGATCAACAAAATTGACAGACCGCTAGCAAGGCTAATAAAGAAGAAAAGAGAGAGGAATCAAATAGACGCAATAAAAAATGATAAAGGGGATATCACCACCGAACCCACAGAAATACAAACTACCATCAGAGAATACTATAAACACCTCTACACAAATCTACTAGAAAATCTAGCAGAAATGGATAATTTCCTGGACACTTAACACTCTTCCAAGACTAAACCAGGAAGAAGTTGAACCCCTGAATAGACCAATAGCAGGCTATGAAATTGAGGCAACAATTAATAGCCTACCAACGAAAAATAGTCCAGGACCAGATGGATTCACAGCTGAATTCTACCAGAGGTACAAGGAGGAGCTGGTACCATTCCTTCTGAAACTATTCCAATCAATAGAAAAAGAGGGAATCCTCCCTAACTCATTTTATGAGGCCAACATCATCCTGATACCAAAGCCTGGCAGAGACACAACAAAAAAAGAGAATTTTAGACCAATATCCCTGATGAACATCGATGCAAAAATCCTCAATAAAATACTGGCAAACCGGATTCAGCAGCACATCAAAAAGCTTATCCACCATGATCAAGTGGGCTTCATCACTGGGATACAAGGCTGGTTCAACATTCACAAATCAATAAACATAATCCAGCATATAAACAGAACCAAAGACAAGAACCACATGATTATCTCAATAGATGCAGAAAAGGCTTTTGACAAAATTCAACAGCCCTTCATGCTAAAAACGCTCAATAAATTTGGTATTGATGGAACGTACCTCAAAATAATAAGAGCTATTTATGACAAACCCACAGCTAATATCATTCTGAATGGGCAAAAACTGGAAAAATTCCCTTTGAAAACTGGCACAAGACAGGGATGCCCTCTCTTACCACTCCTATTCAACATAGTGGTGGAAGTTCTGGCTAGGGCAATCAGGCAAGAGAAAGAAATCAAGGGTATTCAGTTAGGAAAAGAAGAAGTCAAATTGTCCCTGTTTGCAGATGACATGATTGTATATTTAGAAAACCCCATCATCTCAGCCCAAAATCTCCTTAAGCTCATATGCAACTTCAGCAAAGTCTCAGGATACAAAATTAATGTGCAAAAATCACAAGCATTCTTATATACCAGTAACAGACAAACAGAGAGCCAAATCAGGAATGAACTTCCATTCACAATTGCTTCAAAGAGAATAAAATACCTAGGAATCCAACTTACAAGGGATGTAAAGGACCTCTTCAAGGAGAACTACAAACCACTGCTCAGTGAAATAAAAGAGGACACAAACAAATGGAAGAACATACCATGCTCATGGATAGGAAGAATCAATATCGTGCAAATGGCCATACTGCCCAAGGTTATTTATAGATTCAATGCCATCCCCATCAAGCTACCAATGAGTTTCTTCACAGAATTGGAAAAAACTGCTTTAAAGTTTATATGGAACCAAAAAAGAGCCCGCATTGCCAAGACAATCCTAAGTCAAAAGGACAAAGCTGGAGGCGTCATGCTACCTGACTTCAAACTATACTACAAGGCTACAGTAACCAAAACAGCATGGTACTGGTACCAAAACAGAGCTATAGACCAACGGAACAGAACAGAGTCCTCAGAAATAATACCGCACATCTACAGCCATCTGATCTTTGACAAACCTGAGAGAAACAAGAAATGGGGAAAGGATTCCCTATTTAATAAATGGTGCTGGGAAAATTGGCTAGCCATAAGTAGAAAGCTGAAACTGGATCCTCTCCTTACTCCTTATATGAAGATTAATTCAAGATGGATTAGAGACTTAAATGTTAGACCTAATACCATAAAAACCCTAGAAGAAAATCTAGGTAGTACCATTCAGGACATAGGCATGGGCAAGGACTTCATGTCTAAAACACCAACAGCAATGGTAGCAAAAGCCAAAATTGACAAATGGGATCTAATTAAACTAAAGAGCTTCTGCACAGCAAAAGAAACTACCATCAGAGTGAACAGACAACCTACAGAATGGGAGAAAATGGGAGAAAATTTTTGCAATCTACTCATCTGACAAAGGGTTAATATCCAGAATCTACAAAGAACTCAAACGAATATACAAGAAAAAAACAACCCCATCAAAAAGTGGGCAAAGGATATGAACAGACATTTCTCAAAAGAAGACATTCATACAGCCAACAGACACATGAAAAAATGCTCATCATCACTCGCCATCAGAGAAATCTAAATCAAAACCACAATGAGATACCATCTCACACCAGTTAGAATGGCAATCATTAAAAAGTCAGCAAACGGCCGGGCGCGGTGGCTCAAGCCTGTAATCCCAGCACTTTGGGAGGCCGAGACGGGCGGATCACGAGGTCAGGAGTTCAAGACCATCCTGGCGAACACGGTGAAACCCCATCTCTACTAAAAAATACAGAAACTAGCCGGGCGAGGTGGTGGCGCCTGTAGTCCCAGCTACTTGGGAGGCTGAGGCAGGAGAATGGCGTAAACCCAGGAGGCGGAGCTTGCAGTGAGCTGAGATCCGGCTACTGCACTCCAGCCTGGGCGACAGAGGGAGACTCCGTCTCAAAAAAAAAAAAAAAAAAAAAAAAAAGTCAGGAAACAACAGCTGGAGAGGATGTGGAGAAATAGGAACACTTTTACACTGTTGGTGGGATTGTAAACTAGTTCAACCATTAAGGAAAACAGTATGGCAATTCCTCAAGGATCTAGAACTAGATTTACCATATGACCCAGCCATCCCACTACTGGGTATATACCCAAAGGATCATAAATCATGCTGCTATAAAGACACATGCACACATATGTTTACTGCAGCACTATTCACAATAGCAAAGACTTGGAATCAACCCAAATGTCCATCTGTGGCAGACTAGATTAAGAAAATGTGACACATATACACCATGGAATACTATGCAGCCATAAAAAAGGATGAGTTTGCGTCCTTTGTAGGGACATGGATGCAGCTGGAAACCATCATTCTTAACAAACTATCACAAGAACAGAAAACCAAGCACCACATGTTCTCACTCATAGGTGGGAACTGAACAATGAGATCACTTGGACTCGGGAAGGGGAACATCACACACTGGGGCCTATCATAGGGAGGGGGGAGGGGTAGGGATTGCATTGGGAGTTATACCTGATATAAATGATGAATTGATGGGTGCTGACGAGTTGATGGGTGCAGCACACCAACATGGCACAAGTATACATATGTAACAAACCTGCACGTTATGCACATGTATCCTAGAACTTAAAGTATAATAAAAAAAAAAAGAAAGAAAGAAAATAAGAAGATGGGGTCCGGTCCACATCCCAGCAGTACTCTCAAGGAAGGATCCAAAATGCTGTCACATGGCTACCCCAAATTCCCATTGGCCAGAAATTAGTCACATGGTCCCTAAGCTATGAGGAAGTCATATGCCCAAGTAAAAATTCTCTTTTTATGGACGAGGGAAGAAATGATTCTGGGGGAATCCAGCAGGCCCTGCTGCAGCCAAGAAATTAGCTCTCCTGTGTGACTACAATCTACTTTAAAACTAGCTCTAAAACAGTTTATTTTTAATTTTTGTGGTACATCGTAGGTGTATAAATTTATGGGGTACATGAGATATTTTGATACAGGCAGTCAGTGAGTAATAATCACATCATGAAAAATAGGGTAATCATTCCCTCAAATATTTATCCTTTGTGTTACAATTCAATTATACTATTTTAGTTATTTTAAAATGTACAATTACATTGTTATTGACAATAGTCACTCTGTTGTACTATCAAACACCAGGTATTATTCATTCTTTCTAACTGTTTTTTTGCACCCATTAATAATCTCCACCTCTCCTGAACCCTTCGTACTACCTACCCTTCCCAAACTCTGATAACCTTTCTTCTACTCTCTACCTCCATGAGTTCAATTGTTTTGGTTTTTAGATCCCACAGATAACTGAGAACATGCAATGTTTGTCTTTCTGTGCCTGACTTGATTCACTTAACATAATGATCTCCAGTTTCACCCCTGCTGTTGCAAACGACAGAATCTCCTTCATTTTTATGGCTGAAGAATACTCCATTATGCCTAAGTATCATCTTTTCTTTATTTATCTGTTGATGGACACTTAGGTTGTTTCCAAATCTTGGTCATTGTGAACAGTTCTGCAACAAACATGGGACTGCAGATATCTCTTCAATATACTTATTTCCTTTCTTTGTGTATTTACCCAGCAGTGGGATTGCTCGATCACATGGCAGTTCTATTTTTAGTTTTGGAGGAACTTCCAAACTGTTCTCCACAGTGATTGTACTAATTTACATTCCCACCAATAGTATATGAGGATTCCCTTTTCTTCACATCCTTGCTAGCATTTGTTATTGCCTGTCTTTTTGATAAAAGTAATTTAAACTGGAGCGAGATGATATCTCATTGTGGTTTTGATTTGCATTTCTATGATAATCAGTGATGTTGAGTACCTTTTAATATCACTGCTTGCCATTTGTATGTCTTCTTTTGAGAAATGTCTATTCAGATCTTTTGCCCATTTTAAAATTGGATTATTAGATATTTTCCTATGAAGTTGTTTGAGCTCCTTATATATTCTGGCTATCAATCCCTTGTCAGATGGATAGTTTGCAAATATTTTCTCCCGTTCTGTGGGTTGTCTCTTCACTTTGTTGATTGTTTCCTTTGCTGTGCAAAAGCATTTTAATTTGAGGTGATCCCATTTGTCCAGTTTTGCTTTGGTTGCCTGTACTTGTGGGGTATTACTCAGGAAATCTTTGTCCAGTCCAATGTCCTGGAGAGTTTCCTCAGTGTTTTCTTGTAGTAGTTTCATGATTTGAAGTCTTAGAGTTAAGTCTTTAATCCATTTGAATTGATTTTAGTATATGATGAGAGATAGGGGTCTAGTTTCATTCTTTTGCTTATTGATATTCAGTTTCTCCAGCACCATTTATTGAAGACACTGTCTTTTTTGCATGTTCTTGGCACCTTTGTTGAAAGAGCTCACTGTAGGTGTGTGGATTTCTTTCTGGGTTCTCTATTCTGTTCCATTGGTCTATCTGTTTTTATGCCAGCACTATGCTGTTTTGTTTACTTTAGTTCTGTAATATAATTTGAAGTTAAGTAATGTGATTCCTCCAGTTTTGTCCTTTTTGCTTAGAATAACTTTGGCTATTCTGTGTCTTTTGCAGTTCCATATAAATTCTGGGTTTTTTTTAAAATTTCTATTAAGAATATCATTGGCATTTTGATAGGGATTGCAATGAATCTGTAGATTCCTTTGGGTTGCATGGATTCTTCCAATCAATGAACATGGAGTATCTTTCCATTTGTGTGTGCGTGTCTGTCCTCTTCAATTTTTTTCATCAGTGTTTTACTTTTTTCATTGTAGAGATCTTTTCACTTTTTTTTTTTTTTTTGGTTATTTTCCAGGTATTTAATTTTATTTGTGGCTACTATAAATTGGATTACTTTTTTATTTCCTTTTCAGATTGTTTGCTGTTGGCATATAGAAATGCTACTGATTTTTGTATGTTGATTTTGTATCCTGCAACTTTACTGAATTTGTTTATCAGCTCTTTTTTTGTTTTTTTGAGACAGTCTTGCTCTGTCACTCAGGCTGGTGTGCAGTGGTGCAATCTCAGCTCATTGCAACTTCCACCTCCAAGGCTCAAGTGATTCTTACCTCAGCCTCCCAGGTAGCTGGGACTACAGGCATGGACCACCACACCCAAATAATCTTTGTATTTTTAGTAGAGACAGGGTTTGCCATGTTGGTCAGGCTGGTCTCAATCTCCTGGCCTCATGCAATCTGCCTGCCTTGACCTCCCAAAGTGCTGGGATTACAGGTGTGAGCTACCATGCCAGAGTGTTTATCAGTTCTAATAGTTTTTTTTTTTTTTTCTGGAATTTTTAGGTTATCCCAAATATAAGATTTTATCTCCTGCAAACTAGGATTTCACTTCTTCCTTTCCAATTTGGATGCCTTTATTTCTTTCTCTTGTTTAATCATTCAAGCTAGGACTTTCAATACCGTGTTGAATAACAGTGGTGAAAATGGTCTTTCCTGTCTTCTTTCAGATCTTAGAAGAAAGGCATTCAAACAGTTTTTTTTTTTTTTCTTATTCAGTGTGATACTGACTGTGGGTCTGCCACATATGGCTTTTATTGTGTTGAGGTATGTTGCATCTATATCCAGTTTTTTGAGGGTTTTTATCATGAAGGGATGTTGAATTTTATCAAATGCTTTTCAGCATCCATTGAAATGATCATGTGGTTGTTAGCCTTTATTTTGCTGATTTATAAGCTATCACATTGATTGATTTGTGTATCCTGAACCACTCTTGCATCCCTGGGATAAATTCCATTTGGTCATGATGAACGATCTTTCTAATGTGTTGTTAAATTTGGTTTGCTAGTATTTTGTTCAGTATTTTTGCATCAACATGAATCATGAATATTGGCCTGTAGTTTTTTATTTTTTTTTTAATTTTTTATTTTTATTTTTCTGATGTGTCTTTGTCTGGTTTTGGTATCAGGGTAATACTGGCCTCACAGAATAAGTTTGGAAGTATTCTTTCTCTTTCTATTTTTTGGAATAGTTTGAGTAAAATTGGTATTAGTTCTTTAAATGTTCGGTAGAATTCAGCAATGAAGCTATTAGATCCTGAGCTTTTCGTTACTGGGAGAATTTTCATTATGGCTTCAATCTTCTTACATGTTACTGGTTTATTTAGGTTTTGGATTTCCTCATGGTTCAATTTTGGTAGGTTGTATGTGTCTAGGAATTTGTCTATTGCCTCTAGATTTTCCAATTCATTGGCATGTAGTTGCTCATAGTAGCCACTGATGTTCCTTTGAATTTTTTTCATATCAGCTGTAATGTCTCCCTTTTCACCTTTAATTTTGTTTATTTGGGTCTTCTCTCCTTTTTCTTAGACTGGCTAAAAATTTGTCAATTTTGTTTATCTTCTCAAAAAACCAACTTTTTGTTTCTTTGATCTTTTGTATTGTTTTCTTTATTTCAAATTCATTTATTTCTGCTCTGATCTTTATTTCTCTTGTTCTACTGATTTTGGGTTCACTTTGCTCTTTCCTTTCTAGTTCTTTAAGATTATTGTTAAGCTATTTGTTTGAAATTTTTTTTTCTTTTTTGATGTAGGCACGTATGGCTATAAATTTTCCTCTTAGCATTGCTTTATTTGTACCCCATGGGTTTTACTATGTTGTGTTTTCAATATTTGTTTAAAAACCATTTTTTATAAAGACAGCATCCCTAAGCAGATTTCTAGCCTGACTTGAAAAGTAATTATTTTCTTGGGTATGAGTTTTTTTTTGTTTCTTTGTTCTTGAAAGCTATATTAGCATTCAGAAAGTTATATTAATTTTGTTATGTTCTCTTCTAAGCTGCCTATTTTACCGTTTGACAAATGACATTATTCTGTGTAAGAAATATTCTAACACCAATCTTGGAAGCCTTTCACAGAATAACAGTAACCACTCTCCACTGGAAAGTGAACTGAAATATTTAGGTCTGAAGTAATGCTCTTGGACTATGCTAGAGGCCGGAGGAAGCAAATAGACTTGGGGGAATTCAGGACAGGTATTTGGGTTGGTGGCTCTTGCTGCTCTCACTCCACAGCTCTGCTATGATGCTCTCTCACAAATAGGAACCCAAGTGGACAAATAGGAACCCCAGTGTCCCACTCAGTGGACAAAGATCAAAATCAAAATCATAGAGCAGGATTCACCCCCAAGCTCCTTTATTGCTTCTAAGCTGCTAATAGTAGGAAAAAGTTTGCTGGAGGCAAAAACTCCACTATTTATTTGCTGCTGCCATTTGGGTCTATTGTAGAGCCAGATCAGAATAAGTGGAATTTTCTTTACTTGATAAAATTTTATTGAGGGCTCATCATGTGACAGACACTGTCCTGAAATTTCAAAAACAACAGTGAAGAAGTTTACCAGTCATTTGACAGTTTGATACTGACCCAATCTCTGATGAGAAACTACATTTCTCAGGCTTCCTTGCCAACTGGCTCCTAGTTATGTTCAGCCAATGGGAGGAAATCAATGGTGGATGGAGTGGAGAAGTCTGAGTATTTCTCATTCATCCCTTCCAAATCTGCCCCTGGGCCTTAGGTGGTATCTCCATCAGGAACTGTGTTTCCTTAGTGGTTTCAGATCTTCTGGAAACCATCACTCCGAGGCCTCAGGCAGCCTCACCATGGTTTCACTTACTTCCAGGTGACCCCAGCTTCATGTCCCTGGTAATACCACTCTCCAGACCTAGGGATAGAAGTTTCTGGCTCATCATCTGTTTTTTGCTTTTTCATTGTTACCATTTAACACCTTTATATTAGTTCCCATTATTAAATGTTGCATGGACCTCTGGCAAGCTTTAATAGGAGAATCCCATGCAGATTCTTAGGGTTTTACACCTGTCCTCTGTTGATAACTATTCTTATTCAGGGATACAATCCCAGTCAGAGAAAAAGATGTTTGTCCCTTTAAAATGAAATGACTGAAATGACTATAAGACTTGACCTGTCAGTTGCAAGTTGGATATTATCTAGTCTACAAAGTTATGGGTTTGCCTATATGTAACTGCTATATCATTAAATGGAAATGGTAAATGTGAGATTAGCTTCTAAAAGTTTCAAAAAACACAAGTGAGGTGTATGAGTGACTCAGATCTCCAGGGCTTCTACTTTTGTAGCTTTGTCATCTGTCCTTCAAGCCACTCCTATGCCTAACGGAGAGTGTCCTATGGCTAGCTGATGGAGGAAGAATGAACTTGGATCCGAGGAATCAATTTGTGTGTGTGACAGGCTGGCAACAGCAGGAAGTGGATTACTTGTGTCTTACAGCTCCATTCAGGGGTGATAAGGGGACTTCTGCAACTAGGTAGAACTTCTGGCAATATATCTGGCTACCTCCTTCATAAGAAAGGAGATATAACCATAAGTATGTATCTACACTGATTCATGGTAGTGGCTTAATATTTGGCTGGTTAGTCAGGGCCTGTGAATGAATCATACTGAAATGTTGGTGACAAGAAAGCCTGGAGAAGACAAATGTGAATGGACTTCATGGAGAGGGCACAGTGTGGGAATAGCATTTCCTCACGAGTATGGGAACCATAGGGCACCCACTGAAGTGGAGACCTTCAATAATCAGGAGAACAAGATGGCCTATTCTGTAGACAGCAGCCAGCTTCTTCCCAAATGACCTCAAAGCCTGCATAATGGTCTCATGTACAAAGGGACCATACCAGTAGTGATAAAGGTCATCTATAACCTCAACTAAGTGGACTTCCCCTCACTAAGGCTGATCTGGCTACTGGCCCTGCTGCGTGTCTAAGCTGCCAGCCATAAGATTTGTGCTGTACAATATAATAGCAGGTTGATTACACTGAACTCCTTCCATACAAAGGGGCAGAGATGTATCCTTCCTGAAATAAGCTCTTATTCTGAAAATTAATTTGTCTTCCCTGCTCCCAGAGTTTCTGTCAAATGCCATATTCACCATCATGGTATCCCGTTTAATCTTGCTACTGGTTGCAGAATTCATTTTATAGTGGGATCAGTTGACATGAGACTCAGTATAAATTTCAGTGTCTTGCTACATGACACTGCTGTCCTATGGGATAAAGTACATGCTTTGCAAATCAATAGAGATAAGTTGTTCCTTTTTCTTTTTAGTCAGAAATGATGGGTCTGGGAATACAGGGTGGAAGTGGAAGTTATCACTATTAAGTTTAACAAACCACTTCCAATTTTTTTTTCATCCTGTATGAGCAACTGCTGTTTAGAGGTCTTCATTCCCCAAAGAGGAATGCTTCTACCAGGGGCACTTAATAATGGTGTTCTATCAAACTGGAAGCTGAGAACGTCACCTGGATATTTTTGAGTTCCTTGTGCTCTACACTAAGCAGAGAAGAGATTCCAGAACTTACCCAGGAAATCCTGGGTATGTGATGCTGCTATGTGATGTTGGCAAGGAGGACTATGTTTGGGACCCAGGAAATTCATGGAGGTGTTTCTTAATACTACCATATTCAGCTTTAAAATTAATAGAAGTCTACAGCAACCTTATAAAGGGAAGACCACTAAGAACTCAGGTCTAATAGAAATGAATCTTTGGGTTACTCCACCAGAAAAAGAACTTTAACCATATCCTGTATATGTCATATGTACACATAAACACATATATGCATGTATACCAATTATTTCTTTTCCTGTGTTTCTGCTTGTACTATTTTTTATACGAAAAGGTGGTATCACTTCACTTTATGATTTATTTTCTAGGTTACAGAATGTCAGATGACTGAAGTAAAAGGGGAAGTAACATTGCTCAGAGATGGAGATTTGTGGCTTCTCTCTTTGGAAAGATGATGAGTTTGATTTAGATTCCACATATGAATGAGACCATGCAGTATTTGTCTATGTCTGGCTGATTTCACTTAGCATAATGTCCTCTAACTTCATCCATCTTGTTGCAAATGACAGGATTTCCATCTTTTTAAAATAAGGCTGAATAGTATTCTATTGTGGATATATACTACACTTCCTCATCCATTCGTCTGTTGATGGACACTTAGATTGTTTCCATATATTGGCTATTGTGAATAATGCTGCAATGAACAAGAGAGTGCAGATATCTCTTGGAGATACTGATTTTATTTCTTTGTATATATTCCCAGAAGTGGATTGCTGTATCATATGTTAGTTTTATTTTTAACTTTTTAAGGAACCTCTGTACTGTTTTCCATAATTGCTGTACCAATTTACATATCACCAACAGTGTACAAGTGTTCCCTTTTGCCACATGCTTACTAACATTTGTTATCTTTTTTCTGTTGATAATAAACATTCTAACAGGTGTGATGATACTTTTACTGTAGTTTTGGTTATTTTCCATGATGATTCATAATGTTGAGAATTTTTTCCATATACCTGTTAGACATTTTTACATCTCCTTTTGAGAAAAGGCTACTTAAAGTTCTAATTTTTGCTCATTTTAAAATTAGGTATTTTTTTTCTTGCCATTGAGTTGTTTGAATTCCTTATATATTTTGGATATTAACCCCTTATCAGATGTATGATTTGCAGATATTTTCTCCCATTCTGTAGTGAAGACTGTTGAGTATTTCCTTTGTGGGTTTTTAGTTTGCTGCAATCCTATTTATCTATTTTTGTTTTTGTTATCTGTGCTTTGGGGTCATATAAAAAATCATTGGCAAGATTAATATCAAGAAGGTTTTTCCCTGTTTTCTTCTACTAGTTTTACAATTTCAGGTCTTACATTTAAGTGTTTAATTAATTTTGAGTTGATTTGTGTGTATATGGTGTGAGATAAGGATGCAGTGTTATTCTTCTGCATATGGATATACACATTTCTTAACACCAATTGTTAATGAGACCATCCTTTCCTCATTGTGTATTATTAGCAACATTTTTGAAAATGAATTGATTGTAAGTTTATTTCTGGGTTCTCTATTATGTTCCTTTGGTCTATGTATTTATTTTTGTGCCAGTACCATACCGTTTTGGTTACCATAGCTTGGTAGTATATTTTGAAATGAGGTAGTGTGAGGCCTCCAGCTTTGTTCTTTTTGCTCAAGATTGCTTTGGCTATTTGAATCTTTTGTGGGTCCATAAGAATTTTAGGATAGTTTTTTTTCTATTTCTGTGAAAAGTGTTATTGGAATTTTGATTGAATTTGTAGATCAGTTTGAGTAGTATAGAGATTTTAACAATATTAATTCTTCCCATCCATATACACAGGATATCTTTTCATTTATTTTTGTCTTTTTCAACCTCTTTTATCAATGTCCTATAGTTTTCAATGTACAGATCTTTCCCTCTTTGGTTAGGTTTAATCATAAGTATTTTTTGATGTTACTCTAAATGAAATTGTTTCCTTGATTTCCTTTTTGTTTAGCTAGTTGTTAGTGTTTCAAAATGCAACAGATTTTTTATGTTAATTTTGTATATTGCCAGGTTACTGAATTTGTTTGTTAGTTCTAACAGATTTTTTTTGGCAGTCTTTAGGATTTCCTATATATAAGGTTATTTTATATGCAAACAAAGATAATTTTAATTATTTCCTTCTTATTTGGATGCCTTTTATTTCTTTTTATTGACTAATTGCTCTGTCTAGGACTTCCAGTACTATATCAAATGTAAGTGATGAGAATGGGTATCTTTGTCTTAGTCCTGATCTTAGAGAAAAAGCTTTCAACTTTTTACCATTGAATAGGATATAAGCTCTGGATTTGTCATATATGCCCTTTTTTATGTCAAGGTATATTTCTTCCATACCTAATTTATTGAGAATTTTTAACACAAAAGGATGTTGAAGTTTTTCAAATGCTTTTTCTGCATCTCTTGAGATGATCATATGATTTTTATCTTTCATTCTGTAATGCGATATAAGATGATCATATGACTTTTATACTTCATTCAGTTCATACGTTATGTCATATTGATTGATTTATATATGTTGAAACATCCTTGCATCCCAGGAATAAATCCCACTTGATCAACTTGATCGTGGTGAGTGATTCTTTTAATGTGTTTTTGAATTCAATTTTTGAGTATTTTGTTCAAGATTTTTTGCATCTACATTCATCAGAGGAATTGGTCTATAACTTTCTTTGCTTATAGTGTCCTTATCTGGCTTTGGTATCAGTATAATGTTGGTCTTGTAAAATGAGTTTGGAAATACTCTCTCCTCTTCAGTTTTGTGGAAGAATTTGAGAAGAATTGCTGTTAGTTCTTTACATTTTTGGTTGAATCCACCAGTGAAGCCATCAGGTCCTGGACTTCTCTTTGTTGAGAGGTTGTGAATTATTAATTCAATCTCCTTACTCATGATTGGTCTATTCAGGTTTTTTTTTTTTTTTTTTAGACTGGGTCTCAGGATTATTGCTCAGGCTGGAGTGTAGCAGTGCAGTTGTGGCTCACTGAAGCCTTGATGTCCAGGGCTCAGGTGATTCTCCCACCTCAGCCTCCTGAGTAGCTGGGACTACAGGTGTGCACCACTACATCCAGCTTTTTTTTTTTTTTTTTTTTTTTTATTATACTTTAAGTTCTAGGGTACATGTGCATAACGTGCAGGTTTGTTACATATGTATACTTATGCCATGTTGGTGTGCTGCACCCATCAACTCGTCAGCACCCATCAATTCATCATTTATATCATGTATAACTCCCCAATGCAATCCCTCCCTCCTCCCCCCTCCCCCCTCCCCATGATAGACCCCAGTGTGTGATGTTCCCCTTCCCGAGTCCAAGTGATCTCATTGTTCAGTTCCCACCTATGAGTGAGAACATGCGGTGTTTGGTTTTCTCTTCTTGTGATAGTTTGCTAAGAATGATGGTTTCCAGCTGCATCCATGTCCCTACAAAGGACGCAAACTCATCCTTTTTTATGGCTGCATAGTATTCCATGGTGTATATGTGCCACATTTTCTTAATCCAGTCTGTCACAGATGGACATTTGGGTTGATTCCAAGTCTTTGCTATTGTGAATAGTGCCGCAATAAACATACGTGTACATGTGTCTTTGTAGTAGAATAATTTATAATCCTTTGGGTATATACCCAGTAGTGGGATGGCTGGGTCATATGGTACATCTAGTTCTAGATCCTTGAGGAATTGCCATACTGTTTTCCATAATGGTTGAACTAGTTTACAATCCCACCAACAGTGTAAAAGTGTTCCTATTTCTCCACATCCTCTCCAACACCTGTTGTTTCCTGACTTCTTAATGATTGCCATTCTAACTGGTGTGAGATGGTATCTCATTGTGGTTTTGATTTGCATTTCTCTGATGGCCAGTGATGATGAGCATTTTTTCATGTGTCTGTTGGCTGTATGAATATCTTCTTTTGAGAAATGTCTGTTCATATCCTTTCCCCACTTTTTGATGGGGTTGTTTGTTTTTTTCTCGTATATTTGTTTGAGTTCTTTGTCGATTCTGGATATTAGCCCTTTGTCAGATGAGTAGGTTGCAAAAATTTTCTCCCATTCTGTAGGTTGCCTGTTCACTCTGATGGTAGTTTCTTTTGCTGTGCAAAAGCTCTTTAGTTTAATTAGATCCCATTTGTCAATTTTGGCTTTTGCTGCCGTTGCTTTTGGTGTTTTAGACATGAAGTCCTTGCCCATGCCTATGTCCTGAATGGTACTACCTAGGTTTTCTTCTAGGGTTTTTATGGTATTAGGTCTAACATTTCAGTCTCTAATCCATCTTGAATTAATCTTCGTATAAGGGGTAAGGAAAGGATCCAGTTTCAGCTTTCTACTTATGGCTAGCCAATTTTCCCAGCACCATTTATTAAATAGGGAATCCTTTCCCCATTTCTTGTTTCTCTCAGGTTTGTCAAAGATCAGATGGCTGTAAGTCTCAGGATACAAAATTAATGTGCAAAAATCACAAGCATTCTTATACACCAGCAACAGACAAGCAGAGAGCCAAATCAGGAATGAACTTCCATTCACAATTGCTTCAAAGAGAATAAAATACCTAGGAATCCAGCTTACAAGGGATGTAAAGGACCTCTTCAAGGAGAACTACAAACCACTGCTCAGTGAAATCAAAGAGGACACAAACAAATGGAAGAACATACCATGCTCATGGATAGGAAGAATCAATATCGTGCAAATGGCCATACTGCCCAAGGTTATTTATAGATTCAATGCCATCCCCATCAAGCTACCAATGAGTTTCTTCACAGAATTGGAAAAAACTGCTTTAAAGTTCATATGGAACCAAAAAAGAGCCCGCATTGCCAAGACAATCCTAAGTCAAAAGGACAAAGCTGGAGGCGTCACGCTACCTGACTTCAAACTATACTACAAGGCTACAGTAACCAAAACAGCATGGTACTGGTACCAAAACAGAGATATAGACCAATGGAACAGAACAGAGTCCTCAGAAATTTTTTTTTTTTTTTTAATTTTTAGTAGAGACAGGGTTTTTCCATGCTGCCCAGATTGGTCTCAAACTCCTGAACTCAAGCTCTCCACCCACCTCGGCCCCCCAAAGTGCTGGGATTACAGACATGAGCCACCATGCCCAGTCTCTATTTCTTCTTTGTTGAATCTTTGTAGGCTGTATGCTTCTAGGAATTTATACATTTCCTCTAGGTCATCCAATTTATTGGTATATAATTGTTCACAGTAATCCCTTATAATCTTATGTATTTTTGTGGTATCAATTGGAATGTCTCCTTTTTCATTTCTGTTACCTAGTTGAGTCTTCCTTCTGTTTTTTGTTTGTTTGTTTGTTTGTTTTTTAGTCTAGCTAAAGATGTGTCAGTTTTGCTTACCTTTTCAAGAAACCAGCTCTTAAGTTTTGTTGCTGTTTTCTATTGTTTTTTTTAAAAAAAATCTCTGCTTTATTTTTGCTCTGATCTTTATTATTTCCTTCCTTCTGCTGACTTTGGGCTTAGTTTATTCATCTGTTTTTAGTTCCTGATGTATAAAGTTAGGTTGTTTATTTGAGATTATTTTCTTCTTAATGTAGGTGTTTATTGCTATTATGTTTTCTCTTAGAATTGCTTTTGCTGTGTCCCATAAATTTTGGTAAGTTGTTTCCATTTTCATTGTCTTAAGATTTTTTTCTGATTCTTTTTGATTTCTTCTTTGACCCATTGGTTCTTCAGGAGTATGTGTTTAATTTTTCATGTATTTCCAAATTATCCAATTGTTCCCTGTTACTAATTTCTATTTTCATCAGAAAAGGCACTTGACATGATTTTAATCTTCTTACATTTTCTGAGACTTGTTTTGTGGCTTAACTTGATTTATCCTGAAGAATATTTCATGTGAACGTGAAAAAAATGCATATTCTGTTGCTTTTGGGTGGAATGTCATACCCAAGGGTGAAAAGTTCAAAGCTTTCCTCTAAAGTCAAGAGTAAGACAAGGATGCCAATTTTGTCACTTCTATTCAACGTAGTACTAAAAGTCATAGTCCAAGCAACTAGTAGAGAAAAAGAAATAAAGGCATCCACATAAAAAAATTAAAGTTATCTTTATTTGCATATAACATGATCTTATACATAAAAAGTTGTAAAGACTCCACCGAAAAACTTTTAGAACTAATAAACAAATTTAGTAAATTTTCAGGATACATAGGTCTGTTAGGTTCATTTGATATATAGTGTCATTCAGGTCAGGTGTTTCCTCATTGATTTTCTATCTGTATCATCTATCTGTCGTTAAAAGTGGGGTGTTGAAGTCCCCTACTATTATTATCTTACTGTCTATTTCTCCTTTCAGTTCTGCTAATATTTGCTTTATATGCTTAGGTGCTTCAGTGTTGGGTATGTATATATTTACAATTGTTAAATTCTCCTGATGAATTGACCCCTTTATAATCACTTCTGTGTCTCTTGTGACAATTTTTAGTTTAAAGTCTATCTGTATAACATAACTGCTCTTGTTCTCTTTTCGTTACCATTTGCATAGAATCTTTTCTCAGCCCTTTACTTACAGCCTTTGTGTGTCCTTAGAGCTAAAGTGAGTCTCCTACAGGTAGCGTATAGTTGGATCTTATTGTTTTTAAATTCATTCAGCCATTCTATGTCTTTTGATTGGATAATGTAACACATTTATGCTCAAAGTATACTGTTTTCATTTTGTTAATTGTTTTCTTACTATTTTGTAGTTTCTTTGTTCTGTTATTCCTCTCTTGCTGGTCTTCCTTTCTGATTTGATAAATTTTTTGTAATGGTATGCTTTGAGTTATTTCTCTTTATCTTTTGTGTTTCTACTACAGGCTTTTTCCTTTGTGCTTACCATAAAGGTTACATAAAACATCTTATAGTTATAACAATCTGTTTTAAACTCATAACAACTTAACTTCAACTACATATAAAAAATCTACATGTTAACTTTTCCTCCTTCCACATTTTATGTTATTGAGGTCATAATTTACATCTTTTTTTATAGTGTATTCATTAACAAACTATTGTAGCTATAGTTTTTTTTGTGACTTTGTCTTTTAGTTTTTATGCTAGACTTAGAAGGGATTTATATACTACCATTACCATATCAGAGTGTTATGAATTGGAGCATATTCTTATCTTTACAGTGAGTATTATACTTTTATATGCTTTCATGTTGTTTGTTAGAATCCTTTTGTTTCAACTTTAAGAACTCTCTTTAACATTTCTCATAAAGCAGGTCTAGTGTTAACAAACCACATCAACTTTTGTTTGTCTGAGAAAGTCCTTATCTCTCCTTCATTTCTGAAGGACAGCTTTGCTGGGTATTCATTTTTTTTTCTTTCGCTATTTTAATATATATTATTCCAATTTCTCCTGGATGCAAGGTTTCAGCTGCAAAATCCACTGATAATCTTATGAGGGCTTTCCTTTTATGTGATGAGTAACTTTTCTCTTAGTGCTTTCAAAATTCTTTGTCTTTGGGTTTTGAGAATTTGATTATATAATATATCTTGGCAAAAATTATTTTATGTTTACTTTATTTAAGGTTCTTTGGGCTTCATGGATCTGTACGTTTCTTTCCCTCTTCAGATTTGAAAAGTTTTATACTCATTATAGAAGTTCCTTTCTCTGCTCCTTCTGGAACTTCTATAATGAATATATTGCTTTACATAATAGTGTACCATAATTTCCATATTATTTCTTCAATTTTTAAGTTTTTTCCTTATTATTTCTCTGAGTACTTTTGAGTGACTTATCATTGAGTTCATTGATTCTACCTTCTGATTGGTCGAGTCTGAAGTTGAAGCTCTACATGGAATTTTTAAGTTCATTCATTGTGTTCTTCAGCTCCAGAATTTCTATTCTTTTTAATGGTTCCTATATTTTTGTTGAATTTTAAATTTTGTTTATGTATTACTTTTCTGACTTCATGTAGTTGTCTACCTGTATTCTCTTATAGCTCACTGAAATGTTTTGAGATGATTATTTTGAATTATTTGTTAGGCTGTTCATACATCTCTATTTTTTAAGGGTTGATTACTGGTGCTTAATTTTGTTCCTTTGATAGGGTCATGTTTCTCTGATTATTTGTGGTGCTTATAGCCTCGTACTGGTGCCTGTACATTTGAAGAAGTAGTCACCTTTTTCGTTCTTGACAGACTGATTTTGGCAGGGAAAACCCTTCACTAGTCAGCACTTCCAGAGATTCAGGGTTCATGTGTGAGCTTGCTGCTGAAGTCCTTGTGCATGTTGGTCTGGTACCTAGGTCCACAGGGTCTGACCTGTTACCTGAGTCTGTGGAGTTGTGCCTATAGAGCTTGCATCCATGGGTATAGGCCTGGGTTCTGGGTCCATGAAGTCTGGTATGGCACTGGGAACTCTTGAGGTGGGCCTGATGACTGGCTCCATGGGAACAGGCCTGGAACCTAAGTCTGTGTGGGTGGCTCTGGGAGCTGGGGCCATGAGGGCCAGCCTGGCATTGGGGTCTGCCTGGGGCCTGGCTGGTGCTGCAGGGACCAGTACGGGGTGGCCCGGTACTGAGTTGGGCCTGGAGACTGGAGCCATGGATACTGACTTCATGCTAGGGTTCACTGTGGTGGGCCTGGTGCTAAGTCCATGAAGACAGGTCCAGAGCCTGAGTCTATAGTGACCACTGTGGAGCCTGGGGCAGCCATAAATGGCCTGGTTCTGGGGAAGTCCTAGAGCCTATGTTCATAGGAGCCATGGAGGTTGGAGCCATTGGTCTTAGAGACATAGTGGAGCTTGGGTTTACTGGGACTGTCCTGTAGCCTACGGCTATAGGACCCTGCCTGGGTGCTGAGTTCACTGAATTGTGCCTGGCATTGGAGTCCATGAAGTCGGGTGTTAACTTTACTGTCCTTCCCCGACGTATATAGTATCCACGTTGCACTGCCCAGGTTTGGGGGCAGGGTAATGCAGATAATATGAAACTTTCTTTTCTATTCTCTTTAATGCAACTTTTCTTATTTCTCTGCTCCACAAAGGTGCTATAACCTCTCATCTGGATTCCTTGTCTCTTATGAAGATATTTTCATTCACAGATGGTTGTTCAAATTGATGTTTCTGTGAAGGGATAAATACTGAAAACTTCTATGTTGCCATTTTGCTCATGTCATTCTCCTCTGTGAACTTAAAAATATTTTTTGCTGCACTTCTTGAATAACACATTGTTGAAAATGATCAGACTCTTGGCTTGGTTGTTGAAGTTCCTCCTTTAGAGCAAGTTCCTCTTATGTTCTCTGTAGATACACTATAGTTGTAAAATGTTTGTAGAGATAATATTTTGTGTGTAGAATTAAGGACAAATTAAACACAAATGTTTAGTGGGCAATATTAGTAAGAAGATCTATTGCATTAGAAAAGGGAGAAGTATTAAGTTTATTTAGGAGAAATAAAATGAGTTGAGAAAATTTAAGGGAAAATGTATAGTCCAATGAGACCTTGTGGAGACAAACAAAATAAGAAGAAAGACATAGAAGAATATTTACATTCTTGAAACAACAAGAGTGAGGAAAGCCAAGAGCACAATTGGAGTTGTACCAGATCAAGCAGAAGTTCTGCTGGAGCCTGAACTGAGAATGCACCATTCCTAGTTACCTTGATAACAGCCCCACTTTCTGTTAATAATACTCTAATGAGAAAAATCTTGCAAAAATAGTCAGAAAAGGCAGAGTCAAATATGGTTCAATGGGTTCCACCTTAGTAGAAAGTCTCAGGAGGAGTTTGGGGAGGATGGTGCTGCAGGCAATGGATGAGATAATGGTGAGAAAATTTTCAGCTCTGTATAAAAAGGCAAGTGAAATACATGCTTGTGAATTTCTAGGTGCTTTGCCATGTTGTATTTCCCGATAAATTTTATACCAGTTAATATGAAGAATAAACTCTATTATTATTTATCACTTGCTGGGTGTCTATTATTTTTCAGAAACTGTTTCAGCAACTTTATATAAAGCATTTAATTACACATTTCCAAACTGCAAATGAATTAGTTATTATTATGATCATTTTATAGATGAAGAAAATGAGACTCAGAGCAATTAATAAGTTGCCCAAAGTCAGATAGCAAGTAAGTACCAGAAATAAAATCCAGATTAATCTAATTCCCATACCCTTGCTCTTTCAATTATGTTTCAGAGTTGACCACAAAAAGAACCACTCTGTGTGCTTAGGATGATTTACTACCTACTAAATTTAACCATGGGGCAATCTAATAAACTGGGTAGAATATATGGTTAAGATAAAATTTCAGAAGAAAAGATTAAATGAAAATAGTTGGTACATACCAATGGTCAGAATATTCTGTCAGTATTCTAGGAATTTATGTAAGAATAAACTGTATGCTGACAAAATTTTATTACATTAAAAAATTCACATTCTTCATACACAAATCTTGTAAATAGCTACTGTTAAAGAAAGGATATTTACCTAGAAAAATCTGGGGTGGTCAACCAGTATATAACCATTCCTGGGGTGAAATGTTCCTTTCATCTTAGGCCTCTGGCCAATTTATCCAAGGGGTAGATACCTGACTTCAAAATATTCTCTTTTATAGGCAATTACAACTTGGAAGGGAATATACAGAGGTCACAGTGTAGTAGAGTTGAGTTATATTAACAGCAATTCTTTGGAGAGAAAAAACCACCTTACACTACCATGCTCAATGGCGAAGATTAACAGCAACATTATATAAGTTGAAACACTAAGGACCTAGACCAGTTAGGAATGCATTATTGGGTAACTTCACTGGGCAAATAATTCTGAGTAGCTGAGTTCCTGGCTAATGGTAAGAATAACGTGGAAGTCATAAATACAAGCTATAACCTTGCTATAGTCTGAATGTTTGTGTGCCCCCAAATTCATATGCTGAAACCAAATCACCAATATCATGCTCTTAGGAGGTGGGGCCTTTGGGGAGTGCTTAGGTCATGCAGTCAGGGCCCTCAAGAGTGGGATTAATGCTCTTATAAAAAAGACCCCAGATAGTTAACTCTTTCCTTCCACCACATGAGGACAGTGAGAAGGTACAATCTATGAACCAGAAAGCAGATCCTCTCCAGGCACTGAATCTGCTGTCACCATGAGCTTGTACTTCCCAGTCTCCAGAACCATGAGAAATTTCTATTGTTTATAAGCTATTGAGTGTATGGTGTTTTGTTGTAGCAACCTAAATGGACTACAATAAACCTCATGACCAGTTTCAGCAGCAAATACAAAAATATACACTTGTATTTCTTTACATACTAAACCCATACTAGGTCTATAGTTATGTTAGTATTGATTCCCTAACTTTTTTCCCCTTCATAGGCTGTGTAGTTACAGAATGCCCAAATGAAATTATTACAAAGCTATAATACAAATGGATATCATCAAGGGAGTCTGATTTCAAAAAAATGTGGTATCATGACATCGCACCTTAATAGCTGGGCATGAATTTAGGTTGTTTCCTATTTTAGAAGAAGATGAGAGTGTTAGTTATTATATATGGATTAATTACTTTTAGTTGAATTGAGGCATTTATGGATATATGGAGAAAAATATATATATATTGTGTATAGAGAGGAGAAAGAGAGAGAAGAGAGAGAAAGAGAGAGAGAGTGTGTGTGTCTGTGTGTGTTTGTGTGTGTGTACACAATCACGGCAGCCAACAGATGGAATGTAGGAGACACAAACTGCGACGGTTGCTCAGTTCCATGTAGTTTCCCCAAGGATAAGCCTACATGTTCTACTCTGTCCCCTGGACATAGCTATATGTTCTCAAAATAGAGATATCTGACCAAGTTGTTTCACTTAGATTAACTCTTCTAATAATCAGAAAACCTGAATTGAGATACATAGAGAAAGAGAGTGTTCGAGTTGCATGAAGCTAGGCAATGCTATAGAAAGCATGTTTCCATTCCCCAGCTTCTGGAGGTCTTGGAACTTCTGTGTTTCAGTTCTTCCCATAGCTTAATTGTTCAGTCCTTCCTTTATTCCTTTATTCCATGCTATTCTCCAAAATCTTTGTAATACATGCTTTGCTTCAGGTTTATAAGAATGGGAAAAAATAAGGCATATAATCTAATTTTAAAATTAAGTAGAACAGAGATGGCTAATGAAAATGCATATATTTGTTTAGGGGCTGTGCTCATATATCACAGAAATAAGAGGGAGATATACTATGGTTATATTTCAGATGCAACTAATCTGATATCAACCTTCTGAAATTGATTCTTTCTTTATCTTCCATATCACTCATGAACTTCCTTCTCTGAAATACCAGTTATTTAACTTGATTCTTCTTTATATAATTAAATATTGATTTTGGCTATAACTAAAAGAAAAATATAATAGAAAGTGCTACACAAATAGGGAATTCATTTTTTTTAATGGGACAAGAGATACAGAGGTAGCTCTCAGGAGACAGCTCACTGATACCATTGAAACTCAAGCATTTTCTTTCTTTCTTCTTCAGTGTCCCAAGCATGTGGGCTTTCTTTCTCCTGATTGTAAAATGGTTGTTGGAATTCTAGGCATCAAGCCAGCATGACAGACAGAAGAATAAAACAGAAGGTGTGGCACCAACAGCTTTCTGTGGATGTCACAATGACTATAACTTGTATGATCACCTCTGGCTATAAGGAAGGCTGGAAAATCAATTTTTTTGTGAAGTAGAAAAAACAAGAAGCAATAGGGTTGATATAGGTGCTGAGTGAATCAACTAACAGTATCTTCTATAGCTTCTAGAATAATCAATCTTAATGAATTTTCTTCTGTATGATGATATTTAGAAATAGAAGTTAAAGAAAGCTCCTTAGTACAGTTTGCTGGTTTCCTGGACAGAAGTACAACTTTATGCTGAAGTCTACGTTCACTCATACCTGTTGCTAATAGACTTAGTTCCTAAATCTGTATCACTTATCCACTCAGCATGTGTGTGCATGTGCCTGTGTGTGTATTCCATCTTTCATTTTTATTTTTTAAATTGAGACAGAGTCTCACTCTGTCGCCTAGGCTGGAGTGCAGTGGTGCGATCTCAGCTCACTGCAACCTCTGCCTCCTGGGTTCAAGCGATTCTCCACCTCAACCTCCTGAGTAGCTGGGACTACAGGTGTGTACCGACAAGCCCTGCTAATTTTTCTATTTTTATTAGAGATTGGGTTTCCTCATGTTGGCCAGGCTGGTCTCAAACAATTGCCCTCAGGTGATCTACCTGCCTTGGCCTCCCAAAGTGCTGGGACTATAGGCATGAGCCACTGTGGCCTGGCCCTGTAATTCCATGTTTTTAATGAGCAAAATATGTACATCAAAAAGAATCCAGATATACAAAAGTTTTTCTCTTATCCTTGTTCCTTACTCATTCATTAACCTATCTCAATGCCACCAGTGTTTTCAACTTACTGGAAAGCTTATATATTCATATGAATTGCACAATCTTCTCTTAAAACCACTGGTTCCATCTTTGCACATTTCACAAGCAAGTGACTATGCCAATGTCTTCACCAAGGGAAGAAAAAGGGGAAAACCAATCTTCATTCAACTATTATGTGCCAGCTGCCTCAATACATCCTATCTCATTTAATCTTCATAATGCCTCGCTGAAGTTGATACCTGCATGTTCAGCGTGGTAATCTGAGGGTCAGAATATGTCTCAGTCCATTCACATTGCTGTAAAAAAAGTCTTAGATCAGGTAACTTATGAAGAGTAGAGACCTATTTTTCACAGCTCTGGAGGCTAGGAAGTCCAAGATCAAGGGACTAGCAGATTTGGTGTCTGGTGAAGGCTGGCTCTCTGCTTCACAGATTGTACCTCTTGCTGTGTTCTCACAAGGTGAAAGGATGGAAAGAGCAAACTCACTCCCTCAAGCCCTTTTATAAGGGCACTAATCCTATCTATGAGGGTGGAACCCTTACAGACCAATCACTTCCCAAAGGTCCCATATCTTAATACCACCATCTTGAGGTTTAAGTTCTACCATGAGTTTTGGAGGGACACAAACATTCAAACCATAGCAGGGTAGTTAGATGACACATATTAGGCCAAAGAGCTAATCAAGGTTTGAAAGCGGAATTTAAATCTATGTGCTTTGGTTTGCCTGCCTTTGAAACATCTTTTTTTTTTTTTTTTTTTTTTTTTTTTTTTAAAGAAAATGATGTTTATTTGGAAATAGAGCATTGCAATGGGAATACACATGCCATCGTAAACTATGTGTGTATTCGGGGAGGTAAAAGAAGACACAGGTGTTTTTGTTTGTTTGTTAGTTTTTTGAGACGGAGTCTGTTTCGCACTGTTGCCCGGGCTGGTGTGCAGTGGTGCAATCTCAGCTCATTGCTACCTCCACCTCCCAGGTTCAAGCAGTTCTCCTGCCTCAGCCTCCTGAGTAGCTAGGATTACAGGCATCCACCTACCATGCCTGGCTAATTTTGTGTGTGTGTGTGTGTATTTTTAGTAGAGATGGGGTTTCACTATGTTGGCCAGGCTGGTCTCGAACTCCTGACCTCGTTATCCACCCACCTTGGCCTCCCAAAGTGCTAGGATTACAAGAACACACATATTTTTTAAAGGAAAAAAAGGAGGATTACATAGTTGTTTTAAAAGAAATAGCCTTGGCTACAGAGATGAGTAGCAAGGGTTACGGCAATCTGAAGCTGGACAGGTGGTTGCTGGGCAGATAAAGCATCTATTTGTTGAGTTCTATAGTTCTATTCATGTATATCTGAGCCCTTGATGCAGCAGATTTCTGCTGGATGATTGGCTCTTTCTGCCACAGTGGACTACTACACAAGTCTTCCTCCTCTGCTGCTCTGTCTTCTAGCTGATTCTTTAACAAAGTATGCTCAAGGTTGTGAAAGCTTGACCTCTTTCCTTGTGGCACTTAGAGCAATGATTTGAAGTGAGTTGATTGTCAACAAATGTCCATTAATTAAATTACTTGGCACTCCCCCTGACCTCAGCCTAGAGCCCTTGCTATTGCTTCCTCTGCTCCTAACACTCCTGCAGCTTTGCTCAATTGCTTTTCTTTTAGGATTTATCCTTTTACCATACTTACCTCTCTAGAGACTTGTTTCTTGATGTGTGGACCATGGACCAACAGCATCAACATCATCTAGGAGCTTATTAGAAATACAGATTCTCAGGCCCCACCCTAGACCTACCAGACCAGAATCTATTTTCACAACATCATCTGGTGGTTACTATGTATATTAATGTTTGAAAAACACTGTTCTAGATATGCCCACAGGTCAAGTGTAGTCAGCTGCCTGTGGTCACATTTGAAATGATTTTATGAGGACCTATACAATATACATAATTTATCCTATGCTCCTGAAAAACCTAGGAAATTTACTATATGTTCATTAAGAACAAATTTGCTGACCTCTGCTGTAGAATCTATCCGTTACTGTACTTGAATTTCAGGTGGATATTTAATCTTGCTTTTACCCATGTACCACGGGCATGGAGTTGAGTGCTGATTCTGCCACGCTTCTTCTTCTGTGAACTTACGGTGCTTTGTACATTCACATTCATGACTTCACATTATGATTTACATTTTGTTTGTATGTTTACAGGTATGGCTCTCTACTAGGCAGAAAGCTCCTTGAAGACAGATGAGGCCAGGCTCCCTAGAAGCAGAGCCTGGAATGGGGATTGTTGTTGAGTGAGTCATTGAAGGAGTGCTCTCAGGGAGAACCTGGAAGGAAAGGAGGAAAGCAGGACAGGCTAGAGTAAGAAGCTAAGCAAAGATGTTGTGGCTGCACTGGAGTCTAACTTCACTATGATTTTTGGGGGGTACTCTGAAATGTAAATAACACTGTAGACTTACCCCACTTTGAGGCAAGGGGCTAAGCTTTTTGTACCACGTCATTGTCCTGGGCTGGCCGTGGAGGAAGGCATGACCTCACAGGCTTTTCTGGATGAGGCTGCTTCCTTTGGCTGAACCCACCTGTGAGCCTTTGGCAGCCTCTATTCAAGCAGCTGGGGTGGGGGGAGAGTGAGTTCCCTTGTGGCTTTTTATTTTAATCTCTGTATCCTTGGTTTCTAGTACAGTTTCTGGCACTCAGTAAGCATACAATAAATTTTTGCTACATGGGTGAGTCTCTTCCTAATATAATACTTACTCACTTGTCAATTAAAATAGACAGTACCCATTGTCTCTGTTCATGCAATTAATAAAGCAAATATTCTTCTGACTAGTTAAACAAGACTAAATGAGATCATCCAGATGAAGGTACCTAGCAAACTGCCTGACATATAATAGGCAACAATAAATGTTAATTTCCCCTTAAGATTAAATAGGCTATATATATTTTATTAGGAAGAGTGTTTCCTGTTTATGGCTTATAACAAATTTTAATAAATCAAGAGAGATTTCTGCTCTTATTATCTGTGTAATCTCTACTTGAGGTAGAGACCTCTACTTGAGGTCTACCTCAGCTGTGAAGAGGTATAATGATGGTATAATCTGAGATGTTGTACTAACAGTGATATTAGAGAGTGAAGGAAGTATCAGAGAAAAATATGGTTAGCTATTAAAATCATCTACAAAAAAAATAATGATTGCTGCCAGGTATTCAGTGCCTAATTATAGGACAGGCACTGTCCTAGGAGCTTTATGTACTTTATTATCAGTCCCCCAAACAACCCTATAAGGTGGGTGCTATAATAGGTTGGTACACAATAGGTAGACAAAGTATGTAATTAGGATATTAGCAAAGCAAGGGCACCAATATGTATGTGTGTGTATATATATATATATTTTTTTTTTTTTTTTTTTTTTTTTTTTTTTTTTTGAGACGGAGTCTCGCTGTGTCGCCCAGGCTGGAGTGCAGTGGCGCGATCTCGGCTCACTGCAAGCTCCGCCTCCCGGGTTCCCGCCATTCTCCCGCCTCAGCCTCCGAGTAGCTGGGACTACAGGCGCCCGCCACCGCGCCTGGCTAGTTTTTTGTATTTTTAGTAGAGACGGGGTTTCACCGTGTTAGCCAGGAGGGTCTCGATCTCCTGACCTCGTGATCCACCCGCCTCGGCCTCTCAAAGTGCTGGGATTACAGGCTGAGCCACCGCGCCCGGCCATGTATATATTTTTTGATGTTTTTAAAATAGCATTAAAATAGTCATTCTGTTAAAAATCAGAATTTTATGGATTTTTTACATTTATTACTTTTTAAAATTTGAATTACATAAGGGATTACTACCACCTTTCTAGTGCAGATGATTTCTATAAGTTTTAATTTCATACCCTTTTACCCCTGTGTATTAATTAACCCATTTTCAGAACTGAGGAACCTGCAACTCAGAAAGGTTAGATAGCCACTGGCTCCATCAAGAGTCAGGAAGCTGGTGACAAAGAAATTGGAGGCCTGGAGGGTAAAAGCAGGAGAAGGTGATACTCAGAGAAGGACACTGGAGAAGTCAGTCCTGAATCCACCAATGAGGTACCGCTGCAACTGTGTCTGGAATTGGCTCAGGCTGGCAGATTCCAGAATGACCCAGATGAAATCGCTTTAGCAATCTCCAGCAACTGCCATTCTGTCGGAGTCAGAAGCAGAAATCTCTTTTTCCAGTCTTCTTATCTCTTGCCAATGTCTCCTGTTGATAGAATCGACCAGGAAGTAAACAGGCGAGGGAGTCTCAGAAATGGAGTTTGCACATACCTAGCCTAGTAGAGGAGAATAGAGAAGTTGGGTATGGGTTAGAGATATGACATGCAAATAACCAGGAGACCTATACAGCTGGAATGTGGTATGGCCAGGCTATTTCTCTGTAGAATGCATATATTTTATAACAAAGCTGTACTAGTGAGCTAATCTATGCACTTCACTTGAAAATTCATGTTTGACTTAATTTAATTTACTTTACTTGAAATTTCATGTTTCTTAGGATTGAAAGCTAGTTCATTTGTCCTCTGGTTTTGGCTTTTTATTCAGCTTTGAATATGATCTTTCAAAACAGAGAAGAAATTTTCTCATATTGGTGACTTTATTAATATTGGCATTGGTGCCCGTGAGTTGAAATCTCAGCATTTTGGAACCCTGCTGGGACGTTCTGCTTCTACTCATTATGACATTTTCTCATCCCCCAGAGATGGCAGGTTTGAAACTGAAATAGAAACTTATATTCCTACTTTCAATATCCAAGTTATTTGGTAGCAATTCTTAAAGTGTGTCTAGAGCCAAATGGCATTGAATTTTTCCATTACTGATACCCTTTTAATTATGATAATTTATGGAACACCACTGAATCAGGTAGTGGGGATGCTAGATTAGATAAGATAAAATTCCTGTTAATGGGAAGCTCATACCACAATATTTTACCCAAGCTGAGATAGTTTCTATTAGTTTCCTAGCAAGCACTTTTTTTCATAGAGAAAAATGTAAACTTAGGTTGCACAGTTTCTTTTCTTTTTAAAGATACCTATTCTCCCTTTTAATCTAAGGAATTCAATACAGAAGAGGGACATTAAAGAGGGTAAATTTTGTATCCTACTATATTCCTGCAATGCTCACTAGTTTAGCTGGATAGACCTGTTTTATAACATTGGTCCTCTATTTCTTGCTGGAGTAATAATGGCTGAGAAGTAACTGTTGTCTAATAAAGAAGGACATACAGGAATACTGTGACCTGGCCTCATTTTGTTTTTGCTGGCACACAAAGATTATGGGTGTGACAAGCAGCAAATTATAAGGGAGAGTGATTCCATAGCTCCAGATCGTAGAATATTCTCCAGCAAGAAAGTATTGGACATGACCAACTGTGAGGCACTTTTCTATATTTTTCACCCTTATTTAAAAAATAATGCTACTTATTACCTACAAAATCAATCAAGAATCCATGGCATGACATTTAAGGCCATTAAACAAAATTCCTGTTAATGGGAAGCTCATACCCTAATATTTTACCCAAGTTGAGATCATTTCTATTAGTTCCCTAGCAAGTCACGTTCTTCCTCCAATCTTGTCTACCATTAACAACCGATTCCTATGACCAAGTTCCAGCTTCGAGCTGTTTGTTAAGCAAAACAATCCTTTTTAATAAAAACAAAACCTTATACAGAACTTCAAATTATAACAGATAAATGCAAAATTGGTCCAGTTAAAAATGGTGGAGGATTCAGAACTCGAATGCCTTGTCTTCTTTGTGCTTTGGCCACACAGGCACTTATTCCAAATTCCAGACTGTTCTGACTAGTCTCAGTGTTTCATTTCTGTCTATTTCTTTGACTTTGTCTATGGATTTTTGTTGTTGTTTTTGCTTGGAATGATCTTCTCTAGCATCTTGTGTGCAAATCCATCTCCAATCTAAATCCTTTGTCTTTCAGGAAGCTCTTCATAATTTGCTCCACCTGAAGCCAAGCTAGACCTCCTCTGTGTTTCCAGTTGTAGTATTCAGGGAAGGTTGTTGTACTGTATTGTGAACCATCTTGAAGTCAGGGACTTCCTGTCTATCTCTGTACCATCATGTTTTGGACTATTAGGTACACAACGATTTTACTACTTTTTCAAAGAGAACAACATTTACCCTGATATAGGTTTTTGGTGGTTCTCTCTGGATACAGGTGAAGATTTTCCAAATTTATTTCCATATTTCTACCACATGGTGTTATTTTTATTTTCCCTTGAGGCTCCACTCAAATGCTACACCACAAATAAAATATTTCTTGAATCTTCCCAGATGAAAGTAATGTCAACTTCCACTGAATGCTCTAAAACACACTTTCTGTCCCTCTCTGCATTTTCTAGCTTCTGTTATACAGCCATATACGTGTCTTATATTCCACCCAATATTGCAAGTTACTTAAGAAAAGGTCTATGTTAAAGAACTATAAGAGTATCTAATCTACAGTGAAATCAAACATGGCTTCAAACCCAGGCTTCAAATCTGGGTGACACTGAGCAAAAGACTTGACCTCTCTTTGAATCTCAGTCTTCTCACTGTGAAATAAGGCTAACAATGTCTCCTTCAGAGACTTTTTTTGGTGAAGATTAAATTCAACAAGATTAACGTATCTTACAGACCTTGAGCATTCAAAATATAAATTCCATCTCCCAGATTAATTTTGAGACTTTCCTGGAAACTAGTATCATTCCTTGTATGAAGTGTATGCTTATTAACGTTTATTTGCATGTTGAATTGAATAGATAAATTACTATTCTAGTATATATTAATGAAAGTTACGTGGAAAAAAATGATTCTGTTGGTAAGAAGTTTGGGAAGTGTTGAATTTTATTTGAATAATTTTTTTAAAGGAATTAAACATTTGTTTAGTGTTCTAAAGTGAATTATTTGACTCTTTCCTCACAGAGAATCTCACAGGGCAAGTGCTCTTTGCAACAGAGGTTGGGTAATACATGAACAAGGTACTGGCCCTAAAGGAAGTGGAAGGATAGCTTGTGTCTAGGCTGGCAGGCTGTACAGACTCCAAAGGTCGGTATTACCAAGGTAGATTCACCAAGGCCCACAGTCTAATCCTATAGGCTCTTAAAGTTGGCTTGTCTTCCAAATGTGGGTTGGAAGCCCACAGAGTGCTCTTGTATAATAGCATTCATCCCAATCATGTTAAAGAAGTTACTGTACATAGATGGCTTAGAAGAGTGCCTGGCACTGAAGATTTACATACCCTTTTAACGTGCACATTTTGTTCTCTCATTCACTAGATCGTGCATTTTCTTTACTTTTTTTGTGCATTAGGAAATAGAAATTCAATTCAATTCAACATGCAAATAAAAATTAATTGAGCATATACTTCATACAAGGAACTGTACCAGGTTCTAGGAAAGTCTCAACATTAATCTGGGGAATGGGAAATTGAGTTTCAATTTCCTAATATGGGTTCCTCTCGTGGACTGACTCACATTAACCAAGCTTAGAGACTGATAAATAAACATCAATGTGAATTTGTTAATTTGCCACGAACACTCTTATTTCCAGTAGAATACACAGATGAACTGGCCTGATTACATAATTTCTCCACCCATCTCCACGATGGGCTGATGCACAGAAAAGTCAAATTATAATTAGAAGACTTTGTGATAAGTCTGCATTAGGAAAAGTAGGAAATTACTTAATTGATTTTAAGAGGTGTGCCTCAGCCAAGCCCTCCATCCTTTCTTCCTTTCTTCTCTTTTCCTCATCTATCCATCCAACAGATACTTCTGGAAAACCAGCTCGATGAGGCAGTATAGCAGAGAGATCTGGGAAAGACTACCTATTTTTCAAATGACAAATGAGCTGTTTGCTAGCCACGTGACCTCAGGGAAGTTATTTAACGTCTTAATGTTGCAGAATCCTCTTGTGTAATAGCACTCGTCTCAACCAGGTTAAAGAAGTTGCTGTATGTAGATGGCTTAGAAGAGTGCCTGGCACTGATGATTTACGTATCTCTTTAACACACAACTTTCATCTTCTCATTCACTAGGTTGTGCATTTTTCTTACTTTTTTAATGCATTGCAAAGTTGAATTTCAAAATGATTAATTACTTTGCCCTAGGTCATATGGGGTTAGTAAGTGGCTGAGCTTGAACAGGACCAAAAAGTAAATATACTGTTTATTTTAGAAAATCATGGATTTTGGCACTCTAGGGGAAAAAAAATAAAACATAATAGTTATGCAGACTCTCATTTCTCTTTAAAAAATTCTAAGCCTCGCCGGGCGCGGTGGCTCAAGCCTGTAATCCCAGCACTTTGGGAGGCCGAGACGGGCGGATCACGAGGTCAGGAGATCGAGACCATCCTGGCTAACACGGTGAAACCCCGTCCCTACTAAAAAATACAAAAAACTAGCCGGGCGACGTGGCGGCGCCTGTAGTCCCAGCTACCCGGGAGGCTGAGACAGGAGAATGGCGTGAACCCGGGAGGCGGAGCTTGCAGTGAGCTGAGATCCGGCCATAGCACTCCAGCCTGGGTGACAGAGCGAGACTCCGTCTCAAAAAAAAAAAAAAAAAAAAAAAAAAAAAAAAAAAAAATTCTAAGCCTTAAGAGATACAGGGCGGACCCTAGTTTCTTTCTATATCATCAACTTCTGATTGATTTTGTCATTTTCCATATTTATCTCCTGTAATTTGGAACTTCCTCAAATGATGCCCTGACAAATGAGATCAATTTTCTTGTGAAATATGTTTTTAAAAGACATTACAGTCATCCCAGACTCAGTTCTTAGTTATGAAACAGTGTATTTGGCAGTTTCCATTGCTTCTGGTTATGATCAATTGAATTTCAGACAGTCATCTTTAAGCTATGGCCTAATTAAGATGAATAGATACTGTCAGATGGCCTGTTTAATCAGTTTCTCATCTGGCATAATTATGTTTATGGGTAGGACCTGCTTTTGCTTGGTTTGGGCAATAGCTAAAACCAACAGAACAAGGCAATCACATCTCCTAAGTTAAGACCAGAGCTCACTCTTCATCTTTAATCTTAGCTGGGCAATCACATTTTCAAACCTGCAGAATATGCTTAGTGTGTACTTGCACTGCAGGGCCCCATTAGGCTCATGGCATCTGTCTATCCATCCATTCATGCTTACTTTCATTCATTCCATTCCAGTAATTACCCCTGAACACCTCAGGTGTGCTGAACTCTCTATGTCCCAGGTCAAACTATCATGAAAAAGAGATCATTCCTGATCTCAAGAAGCTCTTGGTGTAATGCAAAAAGTCTCAAAAGCATGTGGATCTTAAACATGAAGCCTAATGCTATTTATTTATTATTTTAAAATTTTTATTTTTAATTTTTGTGGGTACATAGTAAGTGTATATATTTCAGGGGTACATGAGATATTTTGATACAGGTATACAATGTGTAATAATCACATAAGGGTAAATGGGGTATTCATCACCTCAAGCATTTATCCTTTCTTTGTGTTACAAACAATCCAATTATACAATTTTAGTTATTTCAAAATATACAATAAATTATTGCTGACTGTAGTCACCAGTTGTGTTACAAAATACTGTATCTTCTTCATTATAGCTAATTATATTTGTGTGCACATTAAATATCTCCACTTCCCCCAACCCCACAACCCTTTCTAGCCTCTAGTTACCATCATTCTACTCTCTATCCCCATGAGTTCAATTGTTTTAATTTCTAGCTTCCACAAATAATTTAGAAAAGGCAAAGTATGTCTGTCCCTGGCTTATTTCACTTAACACAGTGACCTCCCCTCCAGTTCCATCTATGTTATTGTAAATGACAGGCTCACATTTTTTTTATGGCTGAATACTACTCCATTTTGTGTATGTACCACACTTTCTTTATTCATTCACCTGTTGATGGACACTTAAGTTACTTCCAAATCTTGCTTATTGCTAATATCTGCTGCAATAAACACGGGAGTGCAGATATACCTTCAATATACTGATTTCCTTTCTTTTGGGTATATACCTAGCAGTGGATCGCTGGATCATATGGTAGATCTATTTTTAGTTTTTTGAGGAGCTCCCAAACTGTTCTCTATGATGGTTGTACTAGTTTACATTCCCACGGACAGTGTATGCAAGTTCCCTTTTCTCCCCATCCTCACCAGCATTTACTGCTTGTCTTTTGGATAAAAGTCATTTTAACTGGGGTGAGATGATATCTCATTGTAGTTTTGATTTGCATTTCTATGATAGTCAGTGATGTTGAGAACCTTTTGATATGACTGCTTGCCACTTGTATGTCTTTTCTTGAGATATGGCTATTCAGATTTTTTGCCCATTTTAAAATTGGATTATTAGAATTTTTTCCTATTGAATTGTTTGAGCTCCTTATATATACTGGTTATTAATTCTTTGTCAGATGGAGAGTTTGTGAGTATTTTCTCCCATCTGTGAGTTGTCTCTTCACTTTGTCGACTGTATTCTTTGCTGTACCAAGCTTTTTAAATTTGGTATGATCCCATTTGTTCATTTCCGCTTTGGTTACCTGTGCTTGTGAGGTATTACTCAAGAAATCTTTGCCTAGTCCAATGTCCTAGAGAGTTTTCCCAATGTTTTCTTGTAGTAGAATCATAGATTGAGGTCTTAGATTTAAGTCTTTAATCCATTTTGATTTGATTTTTGTATGTGACAAGAGATAGGGATCTAGCTTCATTCTTCTGCATATGGAGATCCAGTTTCTCCAGCATCATTTATTGAAGAGACTGTCTTTTGCCAATATGTGTTCTTGGTACCTTTGTCAAAAATGAGTTCACCATAAATGTATGTATATTTTTCTGGGTTCTCTATTCTATTCCATTGGTCTATGTGTCTGTTTTTATGCCAGTACCATGCTATTTTGGTTTCTACAGCTCTGTAGTATAATTTGAAGTCAGGTAATGTGATTCCTCATTGTATTCTTTTTCTTTTCTTTCTTTCTTTTCTTTTATTTTTATTATCATTTTTTTAATGGAGTCTTGCTCTATTGCCCAGACTAGAGTACAGTGGCACAATCTCGGCTCACTGCAACTTCTACCTTCCCAGTTCAAGTGATTCTCGTGCCTCAGCCTCCTGAGTAGGTGGGATTACAGGCACCTGCCACCATGCCCGGCGAATTTTTTTTGTATTTTTAGTAGGGACAGGGTTTCACCATGTTGTCCAGGCTGGTCTTAAACTCCTGACCTCAAGTGATCCTCCCACCTCTACCTCCCAAAGTGCTGGGATTATAGGCATAAGCCACCACCCCCAGCCTCCTCGTTGTATTCTTTTTGCTCAGGATAGCTTTGGTTATTCTGGGTCTTTTGTGGTTCCATATAAATGTTAAGTTTTTTTTCTATTTATGTTAAGAATGTATTTTGAAAGGGACTGCATTAAATCTGTAGATTGCTTTGGGTAGTATAGAGATTTTAACAATATTGATTCTTCTAATCCATGAATATAAATTTTTTTTTCCATTTTTTGTGTTCTTTTCAATTTCCTTCATAAATATTTTACAATTTTCCTGGTAGAGATCTTTCTCTTTATTTAATTTTATTCATAGCTACTTGAGATTACTTTCTTGATTTCTTTTTCAGATTATTTACTGCTGGCATATAAAAATGGTATTGATTTTTTAGTATGTTAATTTTGTGTCCTACAACTTTACTAAATTTGTTTGTCAGTTCTAATAGTTATTTGATAGAGTCTTTAGGTTTTCCCAAATATAAGATTGTATTTTCTGCAAACAAGGATAATTTGACTTCTTTCTTTCTGATTTGGATGCCTTTTATTTCTTTTTCTTGTGTAATTACTCTATCCAGGGCTTCCAGTACTATGTTGAATAACAACAGTGACAGTGAGCATCCTTGTCTTGTTCTTAATCTTAGAGAAAAGGCATTCAGTTTTTCCCCCATTCAGCATGATACTGGCTGTGGGTCTGTCATGTTGACTTTTATTCTGTTGACGTATGTTTCTTCTGTATGCAGTTTTTGTGAGTTTTTATCATGAAGTGATGTTGAATTTTATCAAATGCTTTTTCAGCATCAATTGAAATGATCATAAGTTTTTTATCCTTTATTCTATTGATATGCTGTGTCACATTGATTGATTTGCATATGTTGAAATATTCTTGCATCCCAGGGATAAATCCTACTTGGTCATGATGAATGATCTTTCTAATGTGTTTTTGAATTTGATTCGCTAGTATTTCATTCAGGATTTTTGCATCAGTGTTCACTGGGATATTGACCTGTTGTTTTCTTTTTTTGATGTGTCTTTGTTTTTGGTATCAGGGTCATACTGGCCTCATAGAATGAATTTAGAAGTATTCTCTCCTCCTCTATTTTTCAGAATAGTATGAGTAGGAGTGGTATTAGTTCTTTTTTAAATGTTTGGTAAAATTCAGCAATGAAGCCTTCAGATCGGGCTTTTCTTTGCTGAGATAATTTTTATTATGGCTTTGATTTCATCACTTGTTATTGGTCTGTTCAGGTTTTGGATTTCTTCATGGTTCAATCTTGGTAGGTTATACGTGTCCAGGAATTTATTCATTTCTTCTAGGTTCTCCCATTTACTGGCATGTAATTGCTCATAGAGGCCTCTAAAAATCCTTTGAGTTTTTGTCATATTGATCATAATGTCTCCTTTTTCATCTCTCATTTTACTTATTTGGGTCTTATATTTTCTTAGTATGGTTAAAGGTTTGTCAGATTTGTTTCTCTTTTCAAAAAAATCAACTTTTTGTTTCATTAATCTTTTGTATTGTTTTCTTCATTGCAATTTCATTTATTTCTGCTTTGTATTTATAATCTCTCTTCTTGTACTAATTTTGGGCTTGATTTGCTCTTGCTTTTCTAGTTCTTTAAGATGCATAGTTAGGTTTTATTTTTGAAAATTTTCTAATTTTTTGATGTAGGTGCTTATAGCTATAAACTTTCCCCTTAGTAAAGTATACAGCTTGTGTTGTACCCCGTAGACTTTGGTATGTTTTGTTTCCTTTATGGTTTGTTTCAAGAAAATTTTAAAATGTCCTTCTTAATTTCCATGTTCTCAGTGTTCATTCAGGCGCATATGAATTTCCATGTGTTTGTATAGTTTCCAAAATTCCTGTTGTTATTGATTTCTAGTTTTATTCCACTGTGGTTAGAGAAGACACTTGATATCATTTCATTTTTTTTGTTTTTAAAAAATGTATTTTGTGGCCTAACATATCTTCTATCCGTGAGAATAATCTATGTGCTGAGAAGAAGAATTTATATTCTGTAGCCATTGGATAAAGTGTTCACTAAATATCTATTAGGTCCATTTGATCTATAGTGTAGATTAAGTTTGATTTTTTTGGGTTCATTTTCTGTCTGGATGATCTAACCAGTGCTGAAAATGAGTTGTTGAAGTCTCCAGCTGTTATTGTATTGGGGTATATATCTTTCTTTAGCTCTAGTAATATTTGCTTTATATATCTGGGTGCTCCAGTGTTGGGCGCATATACATTTACAATTATTATATCCTCTTGCTGAATTGACCACGTTATTATATAATGACCTTCTTTGTCTCTTCTTACAGTTTTTGTCTTGAAATCTATTTTGTCTAATGTAAATATAGATGCTCGTGCTTCTTTTTGGTTTCCATTTGCATGGGGTGTCTTTTTCTATCCTCTATTTTCAGGCTATGTGTTTCCTTGACTGCTGGGTCTTGTTTTTTTTTATTTGTTTGTTTGTTTTTTTAATGCATTCAGCCACTCTATGTCTTTTGATTAAAGAGCTTAGTTCATTTGTTTTTCCATTTCTCCTCTCAAGTTCCAGTAGAATGCAAGTTTAGTCCATTTACATTCCAAGTTATTATCAATAATAATAATATTGATTACTCCTGCCACACCCACTCCTCTCTTCTTAAAATCCTTCAGTGGCTCTCCATTGTAGAAAGGATGAAGTTCAGCTCCTTAGTATGGCATAAAAGACTCCCCACAATATGCTTTCTGTCTACCCCTGTAGCTTGATCTTCTGCCACCCCACAATTTTTGTGTCCTGTACTTGAGCTACACCTATTTACCTGTCCCTGAGCAAGCTTTGTTGAGCTTTGCCTTCTTGCTTTTGCCTGTACCACTTACCCACCCACACCTCCTGACCAGCCATGGTCCTTCACACTATAGTTGAAACTTCACATTTTCCCCCAATTCTCCACTCACAAGCAGAGTTGATCTGCAGACTTGTGGCTACCACTATGCCTAGAATATAAATTTATATAGCACTTGTTACACTCTTATACCTAATGGTTTCTAGGTTTGTTTTGTCTTTCTAATGGACTATAGTTTGTTGAGTGAAGGCATGGTTTATTGTCTTTTTCAACACTATATCTCCATTTTTTGCTCAGTATGTGTGTGAACCATAGAAAGCACTCTTTATATAATGGTGATGAATATATGTCAACTAGAAGCCAATATGGAGATTTTTTTTTTCTTTATGAGAAAGCAAATTCTTGGAACTTTGGGAATCAATCATGTACTGGGAATATTGACTTCTCAGCCTATGTTTGCTGTGTTCACCCTGAGATTGAGACCAAGCTGGGCATGTCTTAAAGATCAGATAAGTAGAACACTAGGTATTTTTAGAAAACAAATTGCATCAAAGAAAGAGTTACAAATTTATTCTTAGGAAAACTGGGAAAATCCGAGAGGAAGAGTGATTTTGAGTACAATGCAGTGCCTCCTCTTCTATGAAGTAAATAATAATAGAGCTTACTGGAATTTATGTAAGAGTTTCAGAGCCATTTTTTAGCAAAGAACGGCCTTCGTAGGGGTGGAAAAATAATTGTTGTACTTACTTGGGATTACACTGTTGAAACACATGTAGGGGAGACATATTGGCTTAATCAGGAAGCCAGGCAAGCCTAAAGCTGGAGACAGAGGAGAGAGAGAGAGAGAGACACTAAAGAGAGACACTAAAGAGAGAGAGGAAGAAGAGGGAGAGAAAGAGAAACATGAAACATGAAAGAGAGAGAGAGACAGATACAGGAGATGAAAGCTCATCTGCAGGGCCAAATAGGCAGATAAGGATTTGAGAAACGTGGTGGGTATGTGGAGACTGAGCCATGAAAAATGTCCTTCAGGATCTCCTGAATTATTTGGGAGAAGGTTTTGTTTCTTCAAAATGGGAGAACAGCAGAAGCAAAAAAAATGCTATTTTTTTTTTAAGTGCCTACTATGCTACTTTTTACGTATCCTTCCCATCCCTTTGGTGTGGGCTTGGAAAACAAAATGACACAAAGCTAGACATGATGTGGTCCTTGCCAATTGATGGACTGGGACATGAATAGGTAAAAAGGTAACCATACAGAACTACCTTAGGAGTTTAGGAGAAAGGTGTCTTCTCCTTTCTAGCTCAAACCTCCTGGCAGATGACTTTTAAGATTTAATAATGCCAAAGGTTTGAGCTACTATTTTGTCTCAAGGGAAAGCTAAAGATGGGAAAAAATAATTCCTTTTCACAAGGCTTAACTTTGCATCGGTGTGTGCCATTGTTGGCATCTGACAAGTAGCTAATTTGCAAGGTTGGGTTAAAAATTGAGGTAATTTGGTTTTCTTTCACTTGAAAAGTCCATGTGAATGGGAAATAATAAAGGTGTGGGTCACATGGCAGCCCAAACAGACCCGGTGCAAAACAGAAGCAGTGAGGACTGCTTACACTGTTGACTTGAGAGAATGTCTTCAGAGGTCTAATTGGGAGTTGTGTGCCTAATATTGAAAAAACAATGACATTGGCCTCAGTTGCTTAACTGGAAAGGAAAAGGGGGGAATTCACCTTCAAGATTCTCTTTGATTTAATCACTCTGGCCACAGCATTTCCTGCTCAACTAGATGTTGAAAAGCGTCTACCAGCAATTCCTGGCATCTGACTCAAAAAAATAAAAGTCACAGCTGGGCATGGTGGCTCACACCTGTAATCCCAGCACTTTGGGAGACCAAGGCGGGTGGATCATGAGGTCAGGAGTTCAAGACCAGCCTGACCAAGAAGGTGAAACCCCATCTCTACTAAAAATAAATAAATAAATAAATAAATAAATAAATAAATAAATAGCTGGGCGTGATGGCAGGTACCTATACTCCTAGTTACTCAGGAGGCTGAGGCAGAGAATTGCTTGAACCTGGGAGACAGAGGTTGCGGTGAGCTGAGATCACGTCATGCCACTGCACTCTAGCCTGGGCGACAGAGCAAGACTGAGTGTCAAAAAAAAAAAAAAAAAAAAAAAAAAAGAAAGAAAGAAAGAAAAAGGCCATTCAACGGGGATTGATTTTAAAAAACCAAACCACCACCTCCACCACTGCCATCACCCTCAGAAAGACCTAAAACGTGCACCTAAAAACACAGAGCCTATCTAGATAGTTAGGAAATCACAGCATCATGTTCTTTATGAGCAGAGAGGAGCTGCCAAGTTCATTCAATCCAGTGCCCTCATTTTATAAGTGGTAGATCCAGAGAAGGGATGGAGTTTTGATTTAAATAATTCACTAGGTTGTTTGCTACCTCTCAGTCTGAGTAGAGCAACTATCAGGAAAACAGTCTCTGGATGAAGGTTACAGACTGGTGGGAAGGATTGTGCAGTAATTTTTTTGGTTTCCTCAGGATACAAATGATTTAACTAAGACAGTAGCACCATGCTTAACTTTTATCAGTGGCAAAAATTCTCAGAAGTTTCAGCTCACTCATTTTTCTTTTCTTTCTTTTTAGAGACAGAATCTTACTGTCACCCAGGCTAGAGTGCAGTGCCATAATCATAGCTTGATGGAGCATCAAACTCCTGGGTAAAGTGATCCTCCCGCCTTAGCCTCCTGAGTAGCTGGGACTACACAAGCGTACATCACTGTGCTGGGTAATTTTTAATATTTTTTGTAAAGACGGAGTCTCACAATGTTTTCCAGACTAATAATTCACTTTTCTTGCTAGTTTTTATTCGGTTCTCAGTTTGAGAAGAATTAATGCTGCAAAAGTTTGGATAACACCTGCCATCCTCTTAGTGGGCATTTATCATTTTCCTGAGTCCTTTTTTCACTTGAGGAACTGTTTCTTATGTCTAACATGGTGGTTCTGGTGAGGGCTGTAAATCACAGTGCTTGTGGGGCATCAAATGACCTGCGTGGATCAATCCCAATGTTCAATCAACTTTGTTGGTTGGCTCAGTGATCAGTGATGGGTATAGGATACAATTCTGGCCAATCATGGAACTTGCTGAAATTTTTTCTTGCAGGAGCTAGAGGAAGGACACTATGTTTCCCTGGTCATGAAGCTGAAGGGTGCACACTTAGCTTTACTTTCGTTAATGGTTCAGCATTGAGGAGCAGCTGACAATAAGATGCAGAAAAGATAGACCAAATAAAAGAAACAGGGAGTTGTTAGTATTGCAGGCCCATATCCAGTTATCCTGGAGACTGTGTTCCCACCCTTCCCTTTTGTAGGCTTGCCTATGGGTGACCCCAAATTCTCCTCTCTGGCCTAAGTAAGCCAATTTCAGTTGACTTTCGGTCATTGTCATATGAATTAACAAAAGTGTCCTAATACTTTCCATTCTTCCCCTCTGTCCTTGATTGTCTCCTATATTTGAGTCATTAAGTCTGTTGTAGGCAAAATAATGTACCCCCACCACCAAGATGTTCACATTCTTTGTCAATATGCAACTTTAAATGGCAAAAATGACTTTGCAGATGTGGCTAAATTAAAGATCCTGAGATGGAGAGATTATCCTGGATTATCTGGGTGGACCCACTGTAATCACAGTGTCCTTATAGGGGAACAGGGAGGCAGGAGAGTTAGGGGAGATGTGAGGATAGAAGCAGCAGTTGGAGTGATGCAGCCATGAGTGAAGGAATGTGGGCAGCCTCTAGAATCTGGGAAACGCAAAGGGATGGTTCTTTCCCAGAGCCTAGAGGAATCAGCCCTGCTGAGATCTTGACTTTAGTGTTTGTGGTCATTTGTTTTGGTAGCAACAGGTAGCTATATACAATCATTAAAATTGTTGAGTATCAAACCAACCCCCCTGAACTGTTTCTCTCTAGTCTCTGTCCTGCCTGGGCTTTGCCAAGATCTCACCACACATATTGGGCTGGCCACCTATATAATAAAATCTGAAGGTTTCCTGCGGTCTTGCAGGATATCCATTTGCTAAAATTCTTTAAATAAGAAATATATATTTTTTGCATTATGATTTTAGGCTTGGAGTGAATATTATTTGTGTAAAAACAAACATATTGACTTCAATATATTGAAAATTATTAAATGAGTCCTTTCTCCAAGCAGGTATTGGTGAGGTGGGTTGTGACAAAGCCAGATCTTGAAGGCACATGCTTTCAGCTGTCTATGTGGTGGGGAGAAAGATTCTAAAAAGCCAGGATTCTGAAAGCAAACTCCTAACCTCACAATATCACAAAGCCAGACTTGGTTTCAGCAGCTGGAAGGTGCCAGTGTGCTTATTTTTGTCTCATTATGTTTGCAGTGTACTGAGAGTTTAGTTTTCAGTCTGTGTAATCTTAACAACTTTAAGCGCCCCAGTTTCCTCATTTGTAAAATGAGGATTAAATTAATATGTAGCTCATTTGGGTTTTATGAGGATAAATGAGATAGTGAATGCAATTTTGTTAGCACAGTGCTAGGTAAGTAGCAAATGTTCATCGAAGTCCAGCAATATGGTGAACTGGGAACCATAGGGACCTGAAACTAATACCAGCAGTGAGTGGGTAGCAGAAAGAAGTCAGACTTACTGGTCAATATGTGGACCCAGAAGCCAACAAGGATGACCATAATAGGAGGTAATCTAGGCCCCCATTTAGTATCAGAGAGGCCCTAGCAAGGGAAACAAGCATGTGGTGGAAATCAGGGATATGAAGCACTGGGTCAACTCTGAGAGAAGAAGTCCCTAGATGGCATGACACACTGCTGTGGAAGGTGGCAAGATGGCCTGGATCTCAGCTGTTTGGAAGACAATGATTCAAATAAATCAGGCATAGGCAGCAATGTCAGGGTCCAATGACATAATTAAGGTCCAAGTTGGGAGGACTTGATCTTGAGTTGTCAGGATGAAAGTGCAGTAACTGGGGCAGCAATGTTAGTCTAGGATGGGGGTGAACAAAGGAAGCAGCTTGGTGCTAAGTCCCATAGTGTTCAGTGCTTCTTAAATCCTATCGCCTATAGTACTGGTTCCAAAACCTCTAGAGTGGAAGAGGGTGTGGGAACAGGAGGAGAGGTTGAGCTCATCCACGGACATCAAGTTCTTCCAGTTTTGGGGAGAGGAAGGTGTAAGATTCTCCCTGGGGCCTGCAAGCTTAAGGAGATGAGTAACTTCTCCCTTCTCAGGCCCAGTCCCAAGAAACAAGGCTACTTGCACCAGCAGCATGCTGACAGCAAGATAGTAGAAGCAGGAAGAGAGCCGGCCAGAAGACACCTAGTCTGGCCGGAAGACACATAACCCTGAAGATTTAGAAAGAGGCCATCCAGGTACAACTACATCAGACTAGGATACTTCCTGTTTACATCAGACTAGGATACTTCCTGTTTACAGGAGACTATAAAACCTTTGCCCCTCCTCACTTGGGACTGATGCCATTTTAGGCCTCAGTGTGCCTGCACACAGGCTCTCATTAAAACATCATGTTGTTCCACACCTTGTGTTGTCTGTTGGCACACTCTCGAGGTTCAAACCAATATAAGGAATTTTACAAAAGGTAGTCAGCAAAAAAAAAAAAAAAAAAAAAAAAAACTACAACAAAAAAAAAAAAAAAACAAACCGACATGTCCTTTATCTTAAGATAAAGAAAACCTATCTTTCTTAAGACTAAACAGGTACAAAGCATTGGGATTATCCATTCCTTCTGAAGGGCAGCAACTCCAAATGATCACACATTAGCCCTGAGATGGACCCGAAAGATCATATCATACAGCCGCCTCTTTTATAAAATCAGTATTACTCAAAAACTGTTACCTGGACCACCAGTTTCAGCTTCATTAAAATGGAAAATGCTTGGTCTCTAATTGAGTATCCTAAATCAGACTCAGGGAGTGGGGAAGGAGGGTGAGCTAGAAATGTGCATTTTAACCACCTCTCAGGTGATTAGGAACTACAGGTTTTGTGGTTCTTAACTCTGACTGCCCATTATAATCACCTAGGTATGATATCCTAACCATGGGCCAATTGAACTGGAACTTCTGAGGCTGGGGCTGAGGCTCAGGCAACAGTATGTTAATGAGCAGCCTGTGTTGAGAACTGCTGGCATAGATGGTAGTAAAGTGATTTTCCTAAGGACACTCAATCGAATAGTGGTAGGGCTGGAATGAAAACTCAGTCTTTGTTGAAAAGCAAAAGAAAGTGTGGTCTTTGAAACTGTGCGTACAAGCATCGGAATCAGAGGATTGGAACTGGTGATTTGAGAGGAACGGCAACTGGTCCAGTGAAAGCAAGGACTGACCTGGAGCTATTGGCTACTTTTGTGTACTGACCATTACCTGGCATGCCGTGGGAGAGTTTGTGTTTAATCAGGGTGTACTGACAGAAATGAAATGAAATTGCTGCAAGAAAAAGCCACAGCAAAAACAATCCTTAGCATTAGAGTGACCAAAACACTTTCTTGCTATCTGCAAATCCCATAGCCCTGGGTCACCATTCAAATCGATGAGTAGGTATGTACTAAGCTGATTGTGAAGTTGAGGTGGAGAGCTAAAGAGACCAAATGCTAGAGGGTAGATAAGAAATTAAATGTGTATTATATCCTCCTCTTTTTCTGAGTGTATGATTTTGTGTTAGGAAGGCAGGTCCATCTCAACTTAAATATTTACTCGTCTTTCAGCACCTTAGCTCCAGGAGCAAATTAAATTCCTAGGCTGCAACAGTGGAAGAATTTAACCTGCTGTATGTTCTGAGGGTGACGCATGTTAGGCTTTCTTTGCCTTCTGAATTTCTTCTTTTAGGTAAGTGGTACTGATTGTAGTGTGAACTGTCAGTAGACTTGAGCAGCGAAGGCCCTTCTCTGAAAGTGGCTGCTCCAATCTTCATTTTTGTCACTGCCTTAGTTGTGAGCACTCCTTGATGCTGCCACTATACAGATGAGACCTGGACACTCAGAGGTATTTTTTGTTTGTTTGTTTGTTTTTTGAGATGGAGTCTCACTCTGTCGCCCAGGCTGGAGTGCAGTGGTGTAATCTTGGCTCACTGCAATCTCCGCCTCCCGGGTTCAAGCGATTCTCCTGCGTCAGCCTCCTGAGTAGCTGGGATTGCAGACACCTGCCACCACACCCGGCTAATTTTTGTATTTTTAGTAGATACGCAATTTCACCATATTGGCCAGGCTGGTCTTGAACTCTTGACCTCAGGTGATCCACCCACCTCGGCCTCCCAAAGTTCTGGGATTACACGTGTGAGCCACCGCACGTGGCCTCACTCAGAGGTGTTTAGTCCAATCCAATGCTGTTCATTGTAGGATGACTCACTGAAGAGTTAATATATTCTTTTATTTTTCTTTTCTGCTTTTCAGAGAAAGGGACTAGAAAATCCTCTGGATGGGCCTTCAAAGGGTGAGTCGCTTTGGGATGCCAGTTTCTTCCCTGCAGAAGGTGGGTGGGGAGCATACAGTATCTTTGCAAGGCAGTTCATTATTATTATGGTGAACAAGTTCAGGCTATCAGAGTATCTCTATTGACTTAGGAAGAGAATAAGATCTCTAGTCTTATGAGAGTCTGAGGCTTCTAGAAGCAATCCACATAGCTATTCTGAAGCAAGTGGATAGTGGCCTGATTGTAGGAAGATCCAGGTGCTTCAGTTCAGGTATTAAGGCACGGCAGGGACTAGAGTGAAGTGAGTGAGGGACTTGCCTTGGGTACCAAGTATTTGTGGCTCCATAAACGTACTAATCAAGATAAATAATTTTGATACAATGTGTTAAAAATAAAAAATAATGCAAAAATGCACTCCGAACAAAATAGCAAAATTTTGAATAAAGACAGGATCAGTAGTCACCATATTGAGCCATACTAGGGCTTAACACAAAAGGAACAATCAGAAATATTGTTTTTTAATAAGATGGAATATGACAAATGACAAATAATAAAAAAAAGTGCCACAAATCAGCTCCAGATGAGTTGCAGATCTGAATGTGAATGATAATAAATATTTTGGAAGGAAAAAAAAAATCCTTATAAACTGGGAGTAAGTTTCTTGAACAGAACTCAAAAAGCACTAACCATAAAAAAATAAAATAAAACTTGAGAAACTTAACTGTAACAAGATTAGATACTTCTGTTCATCAAAAGACACTATTAGGAGGATGAAGAAGCCATTCAGAATGGGGAGAATATTTGTAATTCAAATATCTGACATAAGAATTAAATCTCACATATTAAGAGCTCCTGCAAATAAAAATAAGAAGACAGACAACCTAATAAAAACATGAGCAATAGATTTGAACAGGTATTTCAATCACGTATAGCTAAGTGACAGATAAGCATTTGAAAAATAGCTTATTTTCATTAATTATCAAGGAAATACAAATTAAAACCTCAGTGTGATACTCCTGTAGCTTGCATTTTCTAGAATTTTATATGAATGGAATCATACAATATGTACCAGAATGGCTAAATAAGAAAAGCATATAATTCCGAGTGTTGATGAAGAACAACTTGGACTGTCATACACTGCTATTGGGGGTTTAATATGGTACGAGCAGGATGAGGCAGGCGGATCACAAGGTCAGGAGATCAAGACCAGCCTGGCTAACATGGGGAAACCCCTTCTCTACTAAAAATACAAAAAGAAAAAAAAAAAAATTAGCCAGGCGTAGTGGAGGGCACCTGTAGGCCCAGCTACTCAGGAGGCTGAGGCAGAAGAATGAGGCTGCAGTGAGCCGAGATCGTGCCACTGCACTCCAGCCTGGGTGAAAGAGCAAGACTCCATCTGAAAAAATAAATAAATAAATAAAAATTAAAAACTGTTTGATAATATCTTCTAAGACTGACCTAGTACATCCTTCCTGGCCAAGCAATTCCAACAGAAAGGCTTACACATGCTCATCACAAGACATGCACAAGAATGCTTAACATCCTTAGTTATTATAGAAATGTTAATTAAAACAATACTAAGATAGCACTGCATACCCATCAGGATGTCTATTAGGTATCTGAAAGAATGGACTCTATCAAGTGTTAATGAGGATGAGGAGCAACTGGAACTCTCATATACTCTTGGTGGAAACGTACAGTGTCGAAAACAGTTTTAAAGTTTTTTTTTAAAGTTAAACGCGTAGCTACTATATGACCCATGAATAGGTATTTACCCAAGAGAAATCAAAGCATATGTCCATACAAATGTTCATAGCAGTTTATTTTTTAATAGCCACAAACTGGAAACAACCCCAGTGGCATCAGCAGTGAACAGACAAGCAAACTGGTGTATCGTTACAGTGGAACCCTGTTCAGCATTACAAAGGGAATACACCATTGACACGTACAACAACATGGATGAAATTCAAAATTATTCTGCTGAGTGAGTAAAAAGTGGCAGACAAAAAGAAAAGCATACATATTGTATGATTCCATTCATGTAAGATTCTAGATAATGCAACATAGTGATAGCAGATTGGTGATTGTTTAGGGATTGGGGATTGTAGGAATAGGTGGGGCTGGGGGAGGAATGACAAAGGGGCATGAGGAAACTTTTGTGGGTACTGGATTTGTTTATTATATTAACTTTAGTGATAGTTTTGTGTATGTGTGCATGTCTGTGTGTGTGTGTGTGAGTCAAAGTTTACCAGATTGTGAACTTGAAATATGTGCAGATTTTTATGTGTTAATTATATCATGATACAACTGTCTTTAGAAAACAGTTACATGAAGGCTTTGCTCTCAAATTTCTCCTTGCCTAGCAGTAGATAGGCAGATAAACATATCATTATAATGCACATGTTCAGTGCAGTTATGAAGGGCTTTGGCAAGATGCAGAACCTAGCCAATTCAGGAATACTTGGAGGAATCAGGGAAGGCCCTGGAGAGGATGTTTGGTGAAGTGTAGGGAGTCTAAATGACACAGTTTAAGGCAAACCTGGAGATGCAGTTAGAAACCAGCTGGTGAAGGAGGCCACATTAGAAAGATGTAGACAAGGAGATGCGTAAGAGCAATGAATACATTAATAATACTAATCACAATTTTGGGAGGTGGCCTGATTTTCTTGGTGAGATTTATGATTCCCAAATCTCATCATTTAAAGATCAATGGACCTTGATTGGATGAACAGCCTCATTCATTGGCCCTCCACTCTACTGTTCACACTGTATGTCCTAGAAAAATAATATGTCCCAATATAAAAATGCTGGTTCCATTTTTAATACAGCTTGAGTGTTCATTCCAGGCAGGACAAACAATTTGTCTCTGTGCTTTTATATTATCTCTTTTTTTTTTTTCAACTTACTTTCTTTGAATATAGTAAAAACACATTTTCTACCTAGCAAGATAAATTAAGATTTTCTCTTAAACTTGGGGTAAATGATGTAATGTAATGTAATCAATTTGTTTAAAGGTCTGGGGAAGAGATATCTATGGCAACCTTCCCAAATCATTCTGGTGAATATCCTAAGTCTAATTTGCCTTCAGATGACTTTTAGTTGGGATGAGTAGCAGAGGAAGGAGAAGAAGTAGTAGGAGGAAAAGAAGAAGAGGAGGAAAGGGGAGCAGAATGAGAATTATGTGAAGCCCCACTATTAAATGCTTAATAAATAATGTAATTAAATTGCTATCAAAGACCTTCCATGAGTATTTATTGGAATTTGCGTTTGTCCTGGTTTGTAATTGCAAAAAAAGCCAGAAGGAGAGTGGCATTTTGTTTTGTTCTCATTCTATGTTATTTCCTCCAGAGTACAAATAAGTCAAATAATGGATTTTATTTTCTAAAGTTCAGAAAGTAAATTTGTTGATATTGTATAAGTAAACAGGCTCTGACTCTCAATGACTTAAAATAGCTAACATTATTATGTACCTCTACTGTTTTATTTATCTCATTTTCTTCAGTCTCCACAGAAACCCTACAAAGTCACTTTTTGTACACAGAAGTAAAAAGCTTGTAAGGATAGAGATTATCTAGCTTGCTCAAAGTCAAATCGTTAATAATTGTGCCTACCCAGCTTAGCTGACTGGAACCTGGGTCAGTTGTAGCCATAACCTGTGCTCCTTAAGCTACTTCAGATTTCCCCAGGCAGGTTTCACATAACAAATACATATTTAGGCATAGATGATACAGTGTGGGCACATATTAAGCACTCAAAAAGTATTGTGTATTATTTTGATAGAAAACTTATCTACTTTTCAAAGTGTATTTTCTAAACCTCAAATTATTTCTTCCTGCATTTAGTAAACCTTTAGAAATGAGTCCTGAAGGGGAAATTTAAGGGATTTATCCTGCCTTCTCCCTCTCTTGGGAAGGCCCACGATCTCCTTTTTACATCTGTTTGAGATGATTTTTCTCAACCTTGTCCTTTTTGTTCTGTAGCGACTGATACAGGGATAACCCAAATGAAGTAATCAGAATCTATCTACAGAATTTTTGTATTGTGTCAAAGAAGAGAATCTGTCTCTCCTCAATCAGCAGCTACTGGTAGCCAAGTTTCCTCAGGTGGTGAGTGAATAATGGCAATGGCTGGAAAGAAGTAGCTGGACCAACGTGGCAGAGTCCTTGGACTCTTGACTGACCTGGCTTCAATTGTTTTGAGGCTCAAATTCATCTCTGCTGATGACAATTTAATTCTTCAATTATACCATGAATCCCGAGAGACAAGAGATTTTTTTTTTTTTTTTTTTTTTTTTGGTCAGTGTGAGTCTAAGCTGATTTTTCTATAACTTGTCACCAAGAGTCCTAACTGATGTAAACCTCATCAGAAAAGTAGTGTTTCTGTCATTATTTAAAACTCTGACAATTCTGGCACAAAAAAAGGATAAGCTGCCATGAAAGTACATTTATTCATGCATTTTTATAAATATTTAAAGTAAGTGGCAGGGTACGTTGACTCACGCCTGTAATCCCAGAACTTTGGGACGCTGAGGTGAGTGGATCACCTGAGGTCGGGAGTTCAAGACCAGCCTGGCCACCATGGTGAAACCCTGTCTCTACTAAAAATACAAAAATTAACCAGGCATGGTGGTGCAAGCTTGTAATCCCAGCTCTTCAGGACACTGAGGCAGGAGAATTGCTGGAACCTGGGAAGAAGAGGTTGCAGTGCATCGAGATCACACCTCTACACTCCAGCGTGGCAACAGAGAGAGACTCCATCTCAAAAAAAAAAAAAAAAAAAAAAAAAAAAAAAAAAAAAAAGGCATTTAAAAGCTATAGCTAAACAGTGATTCCAAAAGATAATACTTATTGGAATTAATCTTAAAGAAATAAACACTTGTTTATAAATATATAACTTTTACATCAACCTTAAACATCAGTCCTGCATCAGTACTAGATCTGGCCACAGATTTTAGTTGCAAAATTTCTAACTAAACCAACCCCAGATGGTTTAAGTAGAAAATATCTTATTAAAAGAATACTGGAGGAATTTCAGTTTCAGCAATGGCAGAGTAGCCTGTCTAGGAAAATTCCTTTTCCTAAATGTCTATGATAAAGTCTGGATAAAATATAAAAGAAAAAGTCCAACTATTTGAAGGTACTGTAGAGTATCCAAAAAGAGGCATGAACTTGATTAGATGCTTGGAAAAGGGAACAAAACTAGATGAAGTCTTCATTGATGCAGCTTTGTTCATAAAGGTATTCACCAGTCTCCATGGCATGGACCAAGAGAATTCAAGAAGAAAGTGGCGGTATTATCGGCTTACTGTTTCAGAGAATAGAATTTAGGGATGCCAGAACAGCTATAAATGAGGAGGAAAAAGTCCTGAAAAGGAAAACCTATGGATGGGAGAGTATTTAAATATGTATATGAGCTTCCTTCAAATCTGTGACTATACATGTATGGGAGAGGCTTCAAATAGCAGAAAAGAAAGCAAAAGCTAGAAGTGTGAAAAAGCAGAACACTGCAACTCATTACAGGGGAAACAGTTTGAAGTTTGAATCTATTGAAGTATAGAGGCTTGGTCAACACCTTAGGCTTTCCATTGAAACCTCAGAAGGAAATGCCTTAAGAGTGAATGCTGGCCGGGTGTAGTGACTCATGCCTATAATCCCAGCACTTTGGGAGTCTGAGACGGGTGGATCACTTGAGGTCAGAGACCAGCCTGGCCAATGTGGTGAAACCCCATCTCTACTAAAAATATGAAAATTAGCCAGGCTTTGTGGTATATGCCTGTAATCCCAGCTACTCAGGTGGTTGAGACAGGAGAATCGCTTGAACCCAGGAGGCGGAGGCTACAGTGAGCTGAGATTGTGCCACTGCACTCCAGCCTGGGTGACAGAGGGAAAGTCCATCTCAAAACAAGCAAACAAAAATTGTGAATGCCGACCCGGTGCAGTGGCTTATGCCTGTAATCCCAGCACTTTGAGAGGCCAAGGCAGGTGGATCACTTGAGGTCAGGAGTTCGAGACCAGTCTGGCTGACATGGTGAAATCTTGTCTGTACAAAAAATCTAAAAATTAGCTGAGCATGGTGGCAAACGCTTGTAATCCTAGCTACTTAGGAGGCTCAGGCAGGAGAACTGCTTGAACTCTGGAGGCAGAGGTTACAGTGAGCTGAGATCATACCACTGCATTCCAGCCTGGGCTACAGAGCAAGAGTACATCTCAAAAAAAAAAAAAAAAAAGAAAGAAAGAAAAAAAGGGTAAATTCTATTTATCAGGTTTATCAGGACCAAAGATTCTTTCTATAACTAAGAAAAAATTCCAAAGAGAAGCACCATAGCAAAATATAATACCAAGCCTCCAGAAGTTCAAGGTTTTCATCCAGTAAACTGATGGCTAGATAAACATATCTTTCACAATAACCAATATATAACAAAAATAATTAGAAAAACTACATATGCAAAAAAAGCTGAAAATTATAACCCATAATCAAAAGACAAAGCAGTCAATAGGAACAGAAATTAAGATGAGCAACATATCAGAATTAATTTTTAAAAAAATTCTTATTTTTGGGGGGTGGAGTTGTGCTCTAGTTGCCCAGGCTGGAGTGCAATGGCATGATCTCAGCTCACCACAACCTCTGCTTCCTGGGTCCAAGCGATTCTCCTGCCTCAGTGTCCTAAGTAGCTGGGATTACAGGCATGCACCACCACGCCTGGCTAATTTTGTATTTTTAGTAGATTTGGGGTTTCACCATGTTGGTCAGGCTGGTCTTGAACTCCCAGTCTCAGGTGATCTACCCACCTCGGCCTCCCAAAGTGCTGGGATTACAGGCATGAGCCACCATGCCCAGCCAAATATTCTGAAGTTATAAAAATATTTAGGTACTTAAAAGATAAGACTATCATAATAAATGAACAGATTGGGAATTTCAGCAGAAAAGCTAGCACTATAGAAAAGAACCCATTTAGTTTCTAGAACTGAAAAGTATAATATCTAAAATAAAACCTTTATAAAATAAGCTTGTCTTCTAGAGTAATGGTGGCCAATCTTTTTGGCACCAGGGACTGTTTCATGTAAGACAATTTTTCGTGGATCAGAGTCAGGGTAGGAGAAGGTTTTAGGATAATTCAAGCACACTACATTTATTGTGCACTTTATTTCTGTTATTATAACATTGTACTATATAATGAAATAATTATATAATTCACCATAATGTAGAATCAGTAGAAGTCCTGAGCTTGTTTTCCTGCAACTAGACAGTCTGATCCGGGGGTGATGGGAGGCAGTGACAGATCATCAGGCATTAGATTCTCATAAGGAGTGTGCAACCTAGATATCTCACATGCACACTCACGATAGGGTTTGGGCACCTATGAGAAATGAATGCCACTACTGATCTGACAGCAGGCGGAGCTCAGGCCATAATGCGAGCAATAGTGATGGTTAGCAGCCATGAATACAGATGAAACTTCATTCACTTTCCTGCCACTCACCTCCTGCTGTGTGGCCCAGTTCCTAACAGGCCACGAACCAGTACCAGTCCACGGCCTAAGGGTTAAGGACGCCTGCCCCAGAGCCTCCAGATAGAAATGCAGCCTGGCTGACATATTCATTTTAGCCCAGTGAGACTCATTTCAGACTCCTGTCTTATGGAACTATAAGGTAATAAATTTGTGTTGCTTTAAGCTACTGGTTTTTGGTTACAGGTGGTGTTTGGTTACATAAGTAAGTTCTTTAGTGGTGATTTGTGAGATTTTGGTGCACCCATCACCTGATAGTTTGTTAAAACTAATGCAGAGGTTATTTATGCTGAAGGAATTAACACTAGATAGCAACTTAGAGCTACAGCAGGAAATAAAGGGCACAGAAAATGGTAAATAAGTAAGTAGATATAAATAAGTGTTTTTTGTTCCTCTGTTTAATTCTTTAAAATACAATAGTAGTTTAATGCAAAATTTACAACATTTTATGTATGGATGTAAAATACATGACAACAGTACGTGGTGTGAGGGGTGCAAACAGAACTACACTCTTGCAGGTGTCTTACCTTTATATAAGGGAGCACAATATTAACTCTACACAGTCTGCGATAAATCAATGATATATATTGTAAAACCAAAGTAATCGGTAAAAAATACCAAGAAACTTGTAGCTCAAAAAAAAGTGTTCGAGGAATTAAAATCCTAAAAAAAAAAAATTCATTTCACCCAAAGAAGACAGAAAAGGAGAAACAAACCAATAAAAAAAGAAGGCTGGGTGTAATGCCTGTAATCACAGCACTTTGTGGGTCTGAAATGGGCAGATCGTTTCAGCCCAGGAGTTTAAGACCAGCCTGGGCAACATAGCAAGACCCTGCCTCTACACAAAAATACAAAAATTAGCCAGCTGTGGTGGTGCATCCCTCTAGTTCCAGCTACTTGGGAGGCTAAGGCAGGAGGATCACTTGAGCCTGGGGAGGTCGAGGCTGAAGTGAGCTGTGATTGTGCCACTGCACTCTGGCCTGGGGGAAAGAGTGAGACCCTGTCTTAAGAAAAAGAAAAAAGAAAAACAAGAAGAAATGAGAAGAAAAGAAATAGCAAAAAAGAATTTTAAGCCAAATATATTGGTAATTACCATAAATATAAATGGGCTACGCATTCCAATTAAAAGGCACAGATTGTCAAACTGGTTAAAAAAGAAAGATCCAACTACATGCTGCATTTTAGTTGTAAACTACTAAAAGAATTGTATTTTAATCCTACAAAGGTTGAAAGTAAATGGATTGAAAAAAGATATACTATGCAAATAGTAATCATAAGAAGGCTACATTGATATCAGAAAAAGTAGACATATATACAAGGTGTATTATCAAAAGTATAGAGGGACAATGAAGAAAAGATTAATTCATCAAAGAAGTATAGCAATTACAAATATGTATTCAGACAACCATCAAATTTCAAAACATGAGAGCTCAAACTGACAGAACTCAAAGGAAAAAATAGACACCTCTGAAATCATAATTGGCGATTTTTAACACAACTCTTAGTAATTAGTGGAAAAAGTAGAGAAATAATCAGTAAGGATGTAGAATATTTGAACAATGCTATCATCCACAAACAAATTGTCATTTATAGAACAATTATCCATCAAAATAAGACTACACCACTTGGAACAGATACCCAAATAGATTATGTGCTGAAAATTAAATGTCTGAGTAAGATTAAAAACATTGAAATCATACAGAATACGTTCTTTCATCAAAAGGAAGATTACTTAGAAATCAATCACAGTAACATATCTGAGAAAGTCCAATATTTGGAAATTAAGCAACACCTACTTCTATATCATGTATAGGTTAAAGAAGAAGGAATGTTAGAAACAATTTTGAAATGAGTGAAAATGAAAATAAAAATAAAATATGTGAACTGTGGGATGCAAGTAAGGCAATACCCAGAAGGAAGTTTATAGCTTTAAATGCTTATATTAGAAAATGAGAAAGTTTTAAGTTCAGTGATCTGAATTCCCATTTGGAGAAGTTCAAGGAGATAAGCAAATCAAAACCAGAAAAAGTAGTGTTGCTGGTGGAGGGTGTCCAGGTTCTTGGCATCTTGAACAAAGAATTGGAAAAAATACACAAAGCAAGGAAAGAATGAAGCAACAAAAGTAGAAATTTATTGAAAATGAAAGTACATTCCACAAACTAGGAACAGGCAGAGTATCGGGGCTCAAGAGCTGGGTTACAGAATTTTCTGGGGCTTAAATACCCTCTTGATGTTTCCCATTGTTTACCTGGTATACACCCTATGCAAATGAAGTGGTGCCTGGTAATCAATCTGATTGGTTGTAGAAAGCAATCAATCAGAGACACTTTCAATTTTCCATCTGCCATGCAGAAAAACAGGCGGCAGCAGGAGGGACTAGCCTCTGGTCCTTTTGTTACTTAGGTGTGGAAAGTTGGGTTTTTTCCTTTTGATTTAGTTCTAGAAAGTCAACATGAATGGCCTTAGGTTCCCTGCCTCCAGACCATATTCTCCTGCCTCTGTAGGAGGAAATGAAAAATAAGATTCACATATATAAATAAAATATAAAGCAAACAGAAAAACCTAACAAAGACACAAGTTAGCTCTTTGAAAAGATTAATACAATTGATAAGACCCTAGGAAAAATAAAGAAAATTAAAAATACCAGTATCAAGAATAAAGGAGAGGATATTACTACAGATTCTATGGACATTAAGAGAATAACAAGAGTACATTATGAGTGAATTTATGCCCATAAATTAAACTCAGGTGAAGTTGACAAAGTTGTTGAAAAACTAAAATTATAAAAACTGATACACGAGTTAATAAAAAGTATGAAAAACCCATAACTACTAGAGAAATTGAATTTTTGATCAAAAACCTTCTCCCAAAGAAAAATCCAAGTTTGTTGATGCAATGTAGCAAACATTTAAGAAAGAAATAATAGTGAACTTCATAAATTTTAAATAAAATACTAACAAAAGAACTAGAAAACTTCCCACCTCATTTGATGAAGTCAGCACAACCCTGATACCCAAATCAGACAAGGACAAGAAAGAATATTGTAGGTCAATATCTCCTGTGGACATATGCACAAAAATCCTTAAGAAAATATAAGCAAATCAAATCACTTAGAATACAGACAGAATAAAACATCATATTAAAGAGGGAAGTATGTCTCAGGAATGCAAAATTTTTAAAATTTAAAAACAAGTAAAAACACCATATTTACCTAACAAATAAAAAAATCCAATCTTTTCAATAGATTCAGAGAAGGCATTTGAGAAAATTCAATATTTTTTATGATAGGAACTCTCAGGAAATTAGGAATAAAGAGTACTTCCTTAATCTGGTGAAAAGCATTTACTAAAAACCTATGGTTAGCATCATACTTACCGGTGAGATATGGTATGCCTTTCCTCAAAGACCAGAAAGAAGGCAAGGATGTCCACCTTTATTACTTCTATTTAATATTTTTCTGAAAGTCCTAACTAGTATCATAAGGAAAGAAAAAGAAATAAAAGGCATAAAGAATGGAAAGGAAGAAAAGCAAAACTGTATTTATTTGTAAATGACATGATCATGTGTTTAGAAAATCTAACGAATATTTTTTAAAGTTACAGAAATAAGTGTTTTTAGCAGGTCATGGGATACAACTTCAATATACAAAATAAAATATATGCTCATGTTTTAGCAACAAAAAATTGGGAGATGAAATAAATTGTGCATTTTCATTTAAATAAGATAAAAAGAAAATTATTACAGATAATTTTCAGTCAGAAAATAAAATTTCTGTAAGACTTCTACATAAAAAATTATAAAACATTAAGGAATTAAAGAAGACATAAAACAGGGAAACCATATTCATAAATTAGAAGAATCAATATTAAGATATTATTTTCTTCTAATTGGTTTATAGATTAGGCACAATGCCATTCAGAATACCAATAGGCTTTTTCTTTCTTGTGTAATTGATAAGCCAATTTTGAAATTTATGTGGAATTGCAAACAACCTAAAATAACTGAGACAGTTTTGGAAGAAAAGATGTTGGAAGGCTTGCACTCCCTGGTTTTGACTTCCTTGGTAGTCAAGGCACAAACGAGTTGTGACTGCTTTTCTTTTTCAAAGATTATTGTGAACAATTTCAAAGTTTGTGATGATTTTTGTCTCTGCAGTCAATTACAAGTGAAAGGAGGCTCAAAGATAAAACTGGATCATGCACAAAATAGTGCTTGACATTTTTGGCCTAATTTAAGGGAAACAGTCTACTCTTAGCTACATGGTTGTCTGTCTGCTAACCAGGCCTGACACTATAGCTGTACAAAGTGATGAGATGCCAAATAATAAGAAATCCAGTAAGTCTTCTTGCTACTCTTCCTACTGTCACACTATTCAAGAAATTTGTTAAGCAGCTACTATAAGTCAGTCACTATCTTGGGTGCAGGGAATACACAAATGAATGTCTAAGCTCACAGTCCCAAGAAGAGAGGTAAGAAAATAGATACATGCTGTAAATTCTATTACAGAGATACTATATTAATCAGGAAGGTTAGAATATGCTGCAATAAACAGCCCCAGTGTTTTATTGGCTAACCAAAGGAAAGGCTTATTTCTTGCTCACACATAATCAGAGCTCTGTGGGTCTAGGCATTTTTCCATGACAACTGTTCTTCATGTGGCACCTTGGCAAACCAAGACACTGGAACTTCCACTGTGCTGAAGTTTCAGGGAACATGTGACCTCAGTTGATGTGAGAGGCAGGGAAAGAAGGGTGGAAAATCACCTACATTTCTTAAATTCTTTAGCCTGCAAGTGATGCTAATTATTTCTACTCACGTATCACTGGCCAAAGTCACATAGCCTGCCTAACTTCAAACTAATGGAAAAATACACTCTTTAATGTGCTGGGAATGAGAGGGGATTTCAGTAAGTTGGTGATTATTAGAGATGTCTACCATATAGGCATAATGTTCAATTGAGGAGAGCACAAAGGAGCAAGAATCTGAGAGTGTGTGATTAAGAGAGGTTAGGGGGCAGTTTCTTGAAAGAAGCAGCATCTTTAAGAATAAAGAGGAGCTGCCTTTTGAAGAAAGGAGAAAGTAAATTCTGGGCAGATGAAACCACATGCACTCAGGTATGAGTATATTGGGATAATCATCAGTCGTTGACATCTGCAGAGAGAAGGGTTGACAGAGGAATGTCTGTGCATATAGCCAGCACATAGACCATCAAGTGCCCCCTTTAAATAATGGAATAGTGGAATAGAAGCAGGGTTTGCAGCAATTTCTATATAAGAATATAAGGGATTTTGACACCATTCTTACTTAGTATTAGAACAATAACTCAAGGAGTTCTTAAGCAGATTAGGACCAGAGAAATAATTTCCCAACTTGAAGAAACTTAACAGAAGTTAAAGGAGTATTTGAAGAAAGGGCTCATCCGTAATATAATTCTCGGACCTCAGACTGCAAACTTCCTTCAGAGCAGAAGTCTTTCCTATCTGATTCTAGGATCATTCTAGGATAGAGAGAATCATTCTGTTCTGTTTCTTGGGAAAAATAGATTTCATACTCTTTTCCCTCTGTAAATACAGAATGAATAGGTTACTTTTTTCCAATGTCTTTTTCCCTTATGAACATTTCCTAGTAATGGTAGGAAGCATCTCTGGCTCCTGTAAGGCCCCGGGAGAGTTTCACTGCAGCACTGTTTTATGTAACATGTAAAATGACTGGAGGGCAGATTGGTTTTGGTGGTGAATCAGCACGCTGCAAGTTCTCATTAAATGTTCAACAGGAACATCAAAAGTGAGTGTTCCCGTCATACCGTTGGTATAAATCTTGTGAATCAGTTTGAGGATTTCAAGGGGATTTTGCCCCAGTTGCACATGTTCTTTGGAAAGCAACAGATATGCATGTAGCTCAATAGCCAGGAATTTGAGCCAAAGAAACATATTTCTTTGGTTCCACTATAATTGTTACATGGGTTCTTATATTCTTTTCTTGTGGGAAAACATGACCAGCAAGCAGCACAGTAATATATGATATGAATAAAATAAGATTTTAGATTTTCAAAGAAAACTTAATGTTCATCTTATCTGAATATCATTTTACAAATGGAAACAATGTATTCAAAGTCACATAGCCGGTAATACTAGCAACTAGAACCAAGATCTGTTGACTTAAAGCTTGGTGATCTTTCTTATATTTTAAAATAAACTTAATAAAAATAATAGAAATTAATTAATGAAAATTAAGTTTCACTAAAATTAATAAAACTTAAGTTTTATTAATTCAAATCCAAATGAGTCACTTTTATTATTAGCAGTAGTAGTAGCATTTGCCCATACCATTTAGATTTACTTACATATTTAGCTTTTTCTTTTCTTTTTTTGGTTATTACTATTTTCTGCATATCACTCCTAACTTCTCGGTTTAATCCTTTCTGACCCAAGTATGTCCTTTAGTTAGAGGTCTGTCAGTAAGGATCTGTTGATAGTAAACTTTATCAAAATGTGTCTGAAAATTATTATTTGTTATTATTTCACCTCAAGTATTAAAAGAGCACGTATATATGTATGGATTTTTGAGTAGAAAATGTGTAGTCTAATATAGAAGATTGATTTTATTTTACTCTCAGAATTTAAAAATTATTTCATTGTCTTCTGGTCTTTATTGTTGCTGATGAGAGGTCTGCTGCCATATCAATTGTAGGTCTTTTGCATGGAACTATTTTTCTCTCATTGGTTTTTTTAAAAGATGTTATCTTCATCCTGAGGTGCTGCAGTTTTACTATTATGTGTCTAGATAAATATTTTTTTCTTTATCCTGCTTGGATATCTTGCTTTGTCATCAGTATGCTTTATCAAACTGAGCATTCATATTTTTCATAGTTTTCAATTCTAGAGTATCTTTTTAAAATCAAATTCCAAGTCATTGTCTTCCAAAGAACTTGTGTTACTCTTATTCTACCTACTATTATTTTCTGTTACTCATTCTAGATAAATGTTGAAAATTTTCATTCTGTCTTCTATGTCTCTCTAAAACTTTTACATATTCTGTTTGTTTACCTTCTTTTTAGTTCTAGCTTCCAGTTCAGTAATTCTTTTGTTACCTTAGTTTAATATGCTATTTTGTTTCTACACTGAGCTTAATCTTGGTAACTGTATTTTCATTTGTAGAAATTCCATTTGTTTCACTTTCCAGTTTCTCTGATTATTTTTACTATGCCTTGTTCCTTCATTGTTATTTTGCCTTCTTCTATCTCTTTAATAACTTTAAAAATACATATTTTAGTAACTTCTTAACGTTCTATTAATTTGAATTTGGGGAATGCTGTTTTTTTCTGATATTGTACTTACAATGTTCCTGGTGGTTTTTTTCCTTATATAGTTCATAATTTTTCATTGTGAACTTTCAGTGGGGATTATTAACACTATAAACTAGTTCAACCATTATGGAAAACAGTATGGCAATTCCTCAAGGATCTAGAACTAAATGTACCATATGACCCAGCCATCCCACTACCGGGTATATACCCAAAGGATTATAAATTATTCTACTACAAAGACACATGCACACGTATGTTTATTGCGGCACTATTCACAATAGCAAAGACTTGGAATCAACCCAAATGTCCATCTGTGACAGACTGGATTAAGAAAATGTGGCACATATACACCATGGAATACTATGCAGCCATAAAAAAGGATGAGTTTGCGTCCTTTGTAGGGACATGGATGCAGCTGGAAACCATCATTCTTAGCAAAGTATCACAAGAACAGAAAACCAAACACCGCATGTTCTCACTCATAGGTGGGAACTGAACAATGAGATCACTTGGACTCGGGAAGGGGAACATCACACACTGGGGCCTATCATGGGGAGGGGGGAGGAGGGAGGGATTGCATTGGGGAGTTATACATTATATAAATGATGAATTGATGGGTGCTGACGAGTTGATGTGTGCAGCACACCAACATGGCATAAGTATACATATGTAACAAACCTGCACGTTATGCACATGTACCCTAGAACTTAAAGTATAATAAAAAAATTAAAAAAATAAAAATAAAAATAAAAAAATAAAAAAAAAACACTATGGAAACTGCATAAAATCTTATTTGAGGAAAGATTGCTAATGAGTGATTCTACATTTGCTTGTGCCAGATACCTTGGGAGTTTTCCCATAAATATGACTAGTTTTCATATTGAGGTCTCAGCATCGGAATTCCTACACCATAGAGACTAAAATATTTGGGAATGCAGAAAAATTTTATTTAAATCCAATTCTATAAAAGAATTAGAGCTAGAGAGGGAGGGTAAATGGGTCTCTTGGAAAGGATATGGAGATCCACCAGATGCCTTTCTTGTGCTTTTTCATTGACAGCTGAGCCCACTAGTATCTGGCATGTTAAATTCCCAGGAATCTGGAAGGAAGACAGTCTCATCCTTGCCAAAATAAACCTTCATTCCAACACTGAAAACAAGTAGCATCTTGTATTCCAAAGGACACAGGGCTGGAAAATCTACATTCTGTACCTAACACCCCCAAAATGTTCAAGCTGCTCTTCCCATCATTGAAAACTGAGTGCACAAGAAATTCTTTAATATGGTTAGCAACTTACGATTCTGAGTTCTAACTTCCTGCTACAACACATGCTGGTCTCCTGCAGGTGCACATGGTTTCCTGGCAGTACCTGGCAGTATCCTCTCAGATGCAGCTATCTTGTGGCTTCAATAGCAAAGGACTGATTTAAAAACTGAGCCTGGGTTCTACTGGTACATGTTTGATAGTAAGGACAATAACACTAATGGATAACATTTATTAAGACCTCTTATGGGTGAGGTACTATATAAATATTAATTATTTCATTTAATCATTTCAAACCTCCGAGTACTCTATTTTACAAATCAGGAAAGTGAAACTTGAAGGATTTAGTAACTTACACTTGGTCATGGAGTTATGGAATTTGGTTTGAGTTGAGGCAATCTGATTCCTACATCAACTCTTAAATGTAATACATACTGCTGCTACTGCTATTGATACCTCTCATTCTAGCAAGTAATGGACAAATTTATTTTTAAGCAATAAACAGCTACCTTCAGAGTCATTTTAGCATTTTAAGTACAATTAACAAATACATTAGTGTCCTATAACCACTTCAAATTCAACATGTCCTATTTTCACATGAACCATCAAAATGTTCCCCAAATATTACTAATTTGGGATAAGTATATTTACATTATACTTATGTGTATATTTGTTATTTATGAGTAAATTATGAACAAATTATGAGGTTATTAAACAATTATATATATTTGTGTATAAAACTTGCTCCTAGAGACAGCTTGGAAGTCCTTTGTTCATTATTGTATCCTGAGTTTTACTTCAAAAAGAACAGTTTCCATAATGCATCTCAGGTGTCATAACATTTTAAAATAATACTGAAAAAAGATAGGCACTATGTTAGTACTTATTGGCATACCTAGTGTTTGCCAGGCAGAATGACTACATGATAAAGAATTAACTGCTTATTTTAGTCATTTGGATTCCCCCAAATCTAACTCTTATCTCACCAATTCCCTCATGTTTTCTTCATTTGCTCAACATTGTGTGTTGGCTTGGGTCATGGAAAATGGAATACCAGAAAAGAGCGGTGAGGCAACTCCTGAGAGGAAAATAGTGTACTTTCCAGAGAGAGAGAAAGCAAACAAAGGACATTTCCTCCTTTTAAAGTAAGTTTATTTTATTGTAAAAGCACATAATTATTCAAAAAAATTTGGATGTCACAGAAAAGGAAGAAAACTCTACTTATTGTTCTACCAGCCAAGGCAATCACCATTCAAAGATTTGTGTATTTCCATCTTATCTCTGTTATTTGTATAGTTCTGTGCTTTTGTTTTTGATAATTATGATCATACCATAGAATGAAACCTGTTAGGTTTTGTTTTGCCTAGTATTATGGCAATTGTTTCTGTCAATATTGTCTGTATGAATACACATATACTCCCCAATTTTAGCAGCTATTCTACCTGAATATAGGAGCACTTAAACATTCAATACTATATGAAGTTGCTAAACAATAGACCTCCCTGCAAGTGTGTTTCCTAGCAGCTATGTTGGCAATTGCCCTTCAGGTCTCTTCATATCTCCTCCTGAAGTCTCCAATGCCTCCTGCCAAGATTTCTTGTGGCTGCCATTCATTCAAGTTTTGGTAAATTCTAACGAGCAGCAGTGATGTCTAATACTGCCCTTTCTAATGGCAGACGTCTCCTGTGAACTCTTAACTTGCTAATCTTTGGTAAGCCAATTCTTTGAAGGTATCTTGAGTCACTGTAAAATGATTATTTTGGCCTTTCTCTGGTGGCTCCCTGATTAGCCTAATAACTGACTTTCTGAATTGTTTTTACAGGTAAATCAGGGATTTCTTCTTGGTTTGGATCCATTGCTGGTGACCTGGAGTGGTTTTTTTGGGGGGTGTTAAAGAACCTTGTTTTGTCATATAACCATGGTTGGTTTTCTGGTTCCTTCTCATTTGGGTAGGCTGTGTCAGAGGGAAGGTCTAGGGCTCAAGGCTATTGTTCAGATTCTTTTGTCCCATGGGATGTTCCCTTGATGTAGTACTTTCCCTTTTCCTAGGGATTTGGCTTCCTGAGAGTAAATCTGTGGTGATTGTAATCTGTCTTCTGGATCTAGCCACCCATCAGGTCAACCAGGCTCTGGAATGGTACTGGTATTGTCTATATAGAGTCCTGTGATGTGAACCATCCGTGAGTCTCTCAGCTGTGGATACCAGCATCTGCTCTGGTGGAGCTGGCAGGGGTGAAATGGACTCTGTGAAGGCCCTTAATTTGGGTTAATGCACTATTTTTGTGCTCGTTGGCCTCCTGCAGGGAGGTGGCACTTTCAAGAAAACATCAGCTGTGGTAGTATAGGGAGGATCAGGTGGTGGGCAGGGCCCTAGAACTCCCCAGAGTATATGCCCTTTGTCTTCAGCTCAGGTGCAGGCAAGGCTAGGTATGTCTGAGCTCAGACTCTCCTTGGGAGGGTGTTGCTGTGGCTACTGTGGGGGATGGGTGTGTGGTTCCCAGGTCAATAGAGTTATGTTCCTAGGAGGATAATAGCTGTCTCTGCTGTGTCATGTAGGTTGTCAGGGAGGTCGGGGAAAGTCAGCAGTCACAGGCCTCACCCAGCTCCCATGCAACCCAAAAAGATGGTCTCACTCTCACTGTACCCACCCCCCAACAGCAGTGAGTCTGTTTCCAGGCAGTGGGTGAGCAGGGCTGAGAACTAGACCCAGGCTACTCACCTCCCAGCCATGAAAGCAAGTAGGGCTTTTGTGCTTCCCCACCTGTGGAGTCTACACACAGGATTCATGCCCTCCTTTGAGTTCTGGCCAGGAGACTTCTCATTCAGTTGGAATTATTATAAAGTTCAGCTGGAGATTTCCTTCTCCCTGTGGCTTTTTCCCAGTCCTTTTCTGGCAGTCCTCCCCAAGGACCCCTGTGAGGCAAGGCGGAAGTGGCTACCCAGGGGACACAGAGAACCCACGGGACTTTTCCCGCTGCTTCCTCTACCCTTGTATTTCACTTGTGTCTCTAAATTGACTCAGCCCCAGGTAAGGTCAGAATCTTCTTCCATGATGTAGACCTTCGAGTTCTTTAGTGACGGTGTGTGTTCAGAGGCAGACAATTTCCCTTTCTCACTTCCACAGTTTGGGCACTCACAGTATTTGGGGTGTCTCCTGGGTCCTGCAGGAGCAATCTTCTTCCTTCAGAGGGTCTGTGGGTTCTCTTGGCTTTCCTGAATTATTTCTGCAGTAGTTCTGGAGCAAAAGTTCACGATGTGAGACTCCACACACTGTTCTGTCCATCCGAGTGGGAGCTGCAAACTAGTCCTGCCTCTTGCCTGCCACGATCCTCTCAAAAAAAACCAATTAATACATTTCATTTGCCTCTCCTCCAAGCCTCTGGTAACTGCGATTCTAGTCTTTGATTTTAATAATTTTACCATTTTGGATGACTCATAGAGGTGGAATCATGCAGTACTTGTTTTTCTGTGTGTAACTTATTTCACTTAGCATAATGCGCTCAGTGTTTATCCATATTGTTGCATATTGCAGAATTTTTCACTTTTTAAAAGCTGAATAGTATTTCATTGTATGTATATACCACAATTTATTGATCCATTCACCTGTCAATGAACGTATGGGTCCTTTTCTTATCTTGCCTATTGTGAATTTCTTACTCACTGTGATAAACACGGATGTGATAATATCTCTTTTTTAGATCCTGATTTCAACTATTTCAGATATATACCCAAAAGTGAGATTGCTGAATCATGTGGTAGTTTTATTTTTATCTCTTTGACGAACTTCCACACTGTTTTCCATAGTGGCTGTACCATTTTGTGGTCCTACCAACAGCATGCACTGGTTCCAATTTCTCCACATCCTTGCCAACACTTGTTTTTTGTTTAATTTAATTTTTAATTGACGAATAAAAATTATATATATTTTGGGTGTACAACATGATGTTTTGATATATGTACACATGTGGAATGGCTAAATTGAGCTAATTAACATATGCCCTACCTCTCATGTTTACCTTTTTTTTTTTTTTTTTTTTTTTTGTGGTGAGAATGCTTACATTCTACTCTTAGCAATTTTCAAGTATATAACTCTAGTCACCATGATAGGCAATAGATCTCTACAACTTATTCCTCCCATCTAACTGAAATTTTGTGTTCTTTGACTAACATCTCTCCAATCCTCTAAACTCCAGTCTCTTTTTCTCTCTCTTTTTCTATTTGTTCAACTTTTAAGATTCTCCATGTAAGTAGTGAGAGTGTGTGGTATTTGTATTTCCATACCTGACTTGTTTTACTGAACATAATGTCCTCCACATTCATCTGTGTTGTCTCGAGTGACAAATCTTTTTTTTTTCATAATAGCCATGCTGAGAATTGTGACGTATGATATTTTTATAATCACCAATAATATATTGTATGCCTAAAATTTGTTGAGGATAGGTCTCATGTTAAGTGCCCTTACAGCAATAAAAAAAATTTTCAAAGAAAAACGACATGTAAATCAGCCCTTGCATGAGATTCTAAGCATCTTTAGGTGGTTTTCTCTGTGTTCTTTGCAGTGCTGAGCAGAATGCCTTTCACGTACAAATACTCAGGAGGCATTGCCTTCCACCCCTTCCTTTAAAAGTCCTCCCTGTGAATTACTCATGCCTGTTGGAGGCTGCAGTTAAGCAAAAGTCTCCATCTAAAGAAACACTCAGGGAGAAACAATGGGTATATTGGAAAGAGCAAGGGTTGAAGTCACATCGATCTGGATCAAAATCCTGACATTGTCATATACCAGCTAGGTGACCTTGGCAAATAATAACCTCTAGAAGCCTCACTTTTTTTTTTAAATAGAATTCAGGAAAATTGAGGGTTGTTGTAAGGATTAAAGGAGGTAACATATGTAAAGCCTCTCATATTAAATCAATGTCTGTGTCCTATCTGCTTCCTTCTTTTTGGTCTGGGTATGATAAACAGATTTAAGTCTTCATGAGTGCCACTTCCCATGCTTCCAGATTGGACAATATCATTCAGTGTTCTGTGAATATCACCCAGATTGCTCATGCGTTTGCATAAGGTTGTCAGGGAGCTGATAACTTCTTCCAAGGACAAATGAAAAGTGACCAAGGAATATTTGGTGGTATCTTCTATGCCATTAATTCCTGCCTTTGCAATTTCAGCAGGTCGGGTGGTGGCTTCATACTTGTGAAAATCCCCCCACTGTAATCTACCTTCTCATTTGTCATCAAATTTAATCCTTGTATCCAGTGCCTAAATGCCCATGAAATATGTAAACCAAAAGAGCCCAGACAGGTGCAGCAAGGGAGGATATTAGTGGAGTATAAAAAATAAGCAAAGCATGAGTGATGGCAGGTAATATACTACCTACAAATTGCCCTGTCTCCTTCTCGTGTTCCAGTTTGGTAGGAAAACAAGTCCTTAGTCTATGCAATAGGTGTCACTGGTTAATTGAAGAGTCTCCACTCACTGAAGTATAATCATGACGTCTCCCCCTATGAAATCCTTCCAACTATACTTTTAAAATCCCTCTTTCCCCAGTGAGTTTCAGAAATGTTTAACAGCACCTTAGCCTAATTGCATAACTTTTCACTTGCAGTTTTTTAGTCTCCTTTAGCTTCTTAAGACATTTGTAAAATATCCCTCTTATGTGCTCTCCAAATCCCCCTTTTCCCCTGCCCCAGGCTTGGGCAGAGGCTGGGGCTGTCTCCGGGACGGCATAAAGAAGGACATATTTATGTCCTTCTTTATGCAGACACCCCTCAGCTTCCAGCTTCCCCAGACCACGTGAACAAGGGATGGGATGGGGTAGAGAGAAGGCAGGACTGTGGAGCCTTGTCCTTTTCTCACAGTTCCTACTGCTTCCCTAAATATGCTGACCTTTGATTTCTTTTCTGAAGCAGGCCTTCGTATATTATCCTGATTTTACATCTAGTACTGGTCTGCTCAGCCTGTCACAACAAAACCTCACAGACTTGGTGGCTTAAACAAGGTGAATTTACTTTCTCACAGTTCCAGATCCTGGAAGTTCCAGATGACAGAGTTGGGAGGGTTTTCCCTGAGACCTGTCTCCTTGGCTTTTAGATAATCACCTTTTCTCTGTTTCTCTGCATGCATTTTTTTCCCTGTGTGCACACACCCAGTATCTCTCTTGTGTCCTTATCCCCTCCTCTTATAAGGATGCCAGTCAGGTTAATTAAGGCCCATCCTAATGAATTGATTTTAACTTAATCACCTATTTAAAGACCCAGTCTGCAAATACTGTTACATTCCAAGGCACGAGGGTTTAGAACATCAACATATGAATTGTGGTGAGGACACAGTTCAATCCATAACATATATATATTCATACCTATATAATCATAGATATGATATAGGCAACACACATAACTAATTTTTTGCATATTTTACAGCTTATTAGAAACTTACTTTTTTTGCTCCTTGATACAACTATAGGGAGTACTTACATTTTTCATGATCAACAGCTGAGAGAAATGTCTAATATGATTAACAACAAAGTAATATTCAAAATAATATTTACAAGTGAACAGTGAGCAGAGAAATAAACAGTTAGAAATAAAACTTAACCAGATCAAAGTAAAACCCTGCACTTAGGAGGGGAAATATTACAAAATTCTACACACAGGATCCATTTTTCCAACACATGATTCATCACCTTTTATGTGCCAGGCATGCTTCTAGGGTTTGGAAGTACAGTGGCTAATGAGATTTTTTAAAAGGAGGGAGAGATAATAAATAAATAAATGTAAACTATAATTGTGGGTAGTAACATATATATATGTTATTGCATATATATATGCAATTATAATGTAATGTAATTATATTATAATTGCAGATAGTAACTTATATATGTAATGCAATTATAATTGTATTATAATTGCAAATAGTAACATGTATTATAATTGCATTATAATTGCAGGTAGTAACATATATATGTAATGTAATTATTATATATATGTGTGCATTAAAACAAATGAAATGAGGTCATGGAGTGAGGTGGGACTGAGTTTAGATGAAGGGGACAGAAGGTGGTAGTTGAGTGGAGGTCTGAGAGTGCAGGGGGCAAGCCTGGCAAGAGCATCCCAGGAAGATGGGTGGAAGTGTGAGGGCAGGTATTGCTAGAAATGGGCCAGGCGCCGTGGCTCATGCCTGTAATCCCAACACTTTGGGAGACTGAGGCAGATCACTTGAGGTCAGAAGTTCGAGACCAGCCTGGCCAACATGGTGAAACCCCATCTCTACTAAAAATACAAAAATTAGCTGGTGTGGTGGCAGATGCCTATAATCTCTGCTTCTTGGGAGGCTGAAGCAAGAGAATTGCTTGAATCCGGGATGCAGAGGTTGCTGTGAACCGAGATCACGCCATTGTGCTCCAGCCTTGGGGACAAAGGTGAGACTTTGTCTCAAAAAAATATATATATATATATAATTACTAGAAATAGAATTAATGGGTTAATGCCTGACTATTTGTAAAACTCTTGGTAGAAATTGTCTGTCAAACTGACCTCCAGAAAGATGATAGCACTTTCTACTCCCATAATTGGTATATAAGGCTTCCAGTTTCTAGTAGTTCATCAACTCTAAGCATGCTCTTTAAAAGGAAATTTTGTCTATTTGATAAGCAACAATGGACTTTCAGCTTCATTGTAGTTTATTTGATTAGGAAGATTGATTTTTTCTTCTATATTTAAATAGCGATTAACTTTAAGGTGATTTAAGTAGTTTCTGTTAAGCATTGTTCATGTTCTTTGCTATTTTGTTAAATTCATATTTGTCTTTTTCTTGTTAATTTGTAAGGGTGCTTCATAATGTAAAGGAATAAACTCTTTGTAATATATATACACATATTTTTAGTCTACCACTTTTCTCTCAACTATTTTTCATTACCACTGACATGCAGAAGGTTTTACAAAAGTCATTTGGTTAAAATTGTACATCTTTTTTGCAATTATTTTTGTATTAAATTTATGCTTAGAAAGTTCTTTCCAACTATAAAATTAGTTATCTAATTAATTACCTAATTAGTTATAATATTCAGCTGTATTTTATTTTAATGTTTAACAGCATTTAAAGACTTTTTGCCTATTTTACCTTTTAAATATAGTATGAGGTATGAATCTAACTTAATATTTTACCATATAGTTAACTAATTGTCCCACACTATTCACTGGATGTCTTCTTCCTCAATTACCTGAGATATCACCCAAAGTGTATTAATTCATACATTGTTACTGTTAAAACTAAAATGCTTAGATAAGTTTAACAGAGTTTGAACAAAGACCGATTCAAGAATTGGGCAACTTTCAGAACCAGAACAGGTGCTAAGAGCTCCAACCTGTCATGTTGTCAGGAAGTGTTTATGGGCATAAAACAGAATTGAAGTTCAGAGATGAAGCTTGGTATCTTGCCCTATTTGGATCAGTTGACCATCTGTTTTTCTGTTTTTTTTTGAGGCTGGTCTTGAACTCCTAGACTCAAGCACTCCTCCTGCCTTGGCCTCCCAAAGAACTGTGATTACAGGCATGAGTAACCATACCCAGTCAGCCACCTGTGATTAACTGAAGCTCACCTGATGTGCTTGGCTGAGACTCAGTTATTTGTTATAAGAGTATATTCCTAGTTAGGCTTTCAGGTAGTTCAGTTAGGTTGCAGTTTGTTACATAAGAACTCAGTTATGGAGGTATCTTCAGGCCAAATTTAGTATAGTGTAACATTGCTGTACTTTTATAATGACTGGAGTTTTATAAATTAATTTTGAATGGTATGTATACAAGATTGACAAGATGTTGATCCTTATGGAAGCTGGGTAATGGGTACGTGGGAATTTATCATACTGTTCTGTTACCCTTCCTTCGTCCTTGAAAATTTCTCTAATAAAATGATTTTATTACTGTTCTGATTAAAAGAAATCTTTATATTTGAACTCTTATCTCTTCTTCAAGTTCAATATGTAGTCCATTATCACTAAATCCTGATTGCTGTTGCACATCATCGCTGTCACTGATTTAGCTCAGGCAGCTGTCTTCCTTAGACCTGTTGTCTGTGGGGTCCCTGTTCCAGCTATCCTCATACTGCCTACCTCATCACGCCTTTCTTTTTGCACTGGGCTCCTCCCTAGGCAAGCCACATCATGCACCATAAATTCTGGGCTTTGCACACTAATTGCCCTTCCCTGAACTTGCTCTGCTGCATCTCACCTGAGTTCATTTGCACCTAGGTTTCTGCCTGGAAAGCACTCACCTTCCTTGTCCATCTGGCAAACTCGTGTGGTCCCTTCAGTATTCAAAGGGAGCACCAGCCTTAGAAAGCCTTCCTTGGATCTCCCTGGCATCTCTGGCCATGAGCACAGTTCTCTCCTTGGGGCTTCCGTCATTGAATACACCCTAGTGTATTTGTTTATGTATCTCACATAAAAGGGAACCTATTCTTGTTTATTTGTATAACTTCAGTGCCTAGCAAAGGGTCAATGGATGGTTGATGCATAAATTAAAAGGAAAGGAAAATCTACTTTCTAAACCTATCTGAAAGAAACAATGATTCTAAATTAGAATTTAATTATGGTACTCTTTCTGTCTCTCATTTCTGAAGTGTGGTTGCACCTCTAGGTTCTGTCCTAATGAGTCACAGATTTACCATGAAATGAATGGAGCTGGAGCCTCAGGGCTCCTCGTTGCATACCCTCCTTCCCAGGCTGTGGGTGGAGGTCTGGTGATGTGTTCACATGGTTACCTGACATTGCAATATTTGCAAGATACTTATCTCCACCCTTCCACTTCTCTTCTTGTCAGAGAGTGGTGAAGTGAGCAGAAACACCTTTGGAATTCAGCTAAAGAAGGTTGAGCTGAGAATGCAGTCATATGAATTTAGTCAGATACATTTATACGTTTTATAGCCATTTCTGTGAATGAAGTTATTGTCAGCTGACCTGGTGTGGAGGAATTAGCACCACAGAGTGGAAGGCTACATTTTCCCTTCTCTCTGCTGAGTCAACTAAGCTCATGACACAAAGGTGTAGGGCCAAAAGTCCTATGGTGATGTGAATGTGTCCCGGGGCACCTGGTTCTGTAAGTATGTGACTACCAGAGAAGAAGCATGGCTTGTAATTTACGAGGCTAAATTGTGTGTCCCTGGAAAACCCTCCCAGTTATGAGATGTATACAATTTGACTAGATAGTCTTGCCTATCAGGGATACTTAAAGTACTTAAAGTAAAATGTATACAATTACATTTTAAAAATTTTGATGGAAACTGAGAGAAAGATTATTTCTCAGAATTCCTGTATTTGTGGAAATATACACAGAACCACCTATGAGTGTCTCTGTGGGTGAAGTTGCAGATTTTGCCTGAGCTAGACATTACTAAGTACAATCATGATGTTGAAGGAAATGTTTGTAAATTACCAATAGTTAAACAAATTTTGATCAACCATGCCAAAAAGTTTAATTATCTTTCTATTCTATCAATAGAAAATGATACTATGTCAAAATTCTTGTCCCGTGAAGAGGTTCCAGGAGTGTGTAGCCAAAAATATGGGAAAAAAACTATTATAAGCGATGTCAGAAAATTTATCCTAAAAATATCATGCAATCTTTAAAAATCTTGTGGTATAGGTTGTAGTTATCAACTGTGTGAAAATGTGTAACTTGTTTTGATTTTAAGTAATTACTCACATTTATACTTCACGTTGTATTTGCATGCATTCTTTATTTTAATTTTTTTATTATTTATTACTTTTTGAGACAGAGTCTCACTCTTTCGCCCAGGCTGGAGTGCAGTGGCATGATCTCGGCTCGCTGCAACCTCCACCTCCTAGGTTCAAGCGATTCTCCTGCCTCAGCCTCCTGAGTAGCTGGGATTACAGGCATGTGCCACAATGCCTGGCAAATTTTTGTGTTTTTAGTGGAGGCAGGATATCACCAAGTTGGTCAGGCTGGTCTCAAATTCCTGACCTCAGGTGATCCACCTGCCTCAGCCTCCCAAAGTGCTGGGATTACAGGCTTGAGCCACCACGCCCGCATTCTTTTCTTAAAGATGCCTTCCCACATTTTAAAAGTCCCAGGCCCCATACACTCTGGATCCACCTCTAGTCCTTCCCCTCTGAGTCCTCAACAATTTGTGCCTTTCCCTTTGTAACACCTTCTTGATGATACTGAGACCTGTTTTCCTTTTCCAGACCTGTGCTTGTGCGTGCTAGTTGGATGTTGTCTCCTGGTCATCCTCTCAGTTCCCTGCTCCATTAGAGCTTCTGGCTTCTCGGTTTACCTCTTTGATATCATCACTCCCCTCTCTCTCCTCAACTTCTTTGATTGTATGGCTCATATCTAATCCATCATACCCTCTCAGATATTCTCCCCAGGGTTTCTTCCATTTTACACACCTTCACATTCTTGCTGTCACCGCTGAAGCAGAAATCTCTACTGAGCCATGTGTAGGCTACTGTAGCAGACCCCTGAACTGGATGTCTGCCCCCATCCTCCTTTAAATAGTTCATTTGATTGGATTTTCCTTTATTCTGATGCACTAAACTATTAGGATTGAAAAAAAAAATCCATTTCCCCCATCCATTCAAATCTACTCTATGATGCTAATTCTTCCATAGCCCTTGGTTTAAATTTTAAGCAGACCCCACAACCTGTCCTTGTATTCTTAGATGATTAAAAAAAAAAAAAAATTCTGATCACAAAAGTGTTAGTTCTGTGGTTAATACACAGGCCACTATAATAATTGTAATAATCAAGGTGCTCTGGAGAAACAGAATCAATAGGAAGACATACACACATGTAGAGAGAGAGAGATTTATTAGGTTGGTGCAAAAATAATTGTGTTTCTTGCCATTACTTTCAATGGCAAAAACCGCAATTTTACTTTTGCACCAACCTAATATTTTAAGGAATCGACTTGCACAGTTTTGGAGGCTGGCAAGCCTGAAATCCACAGGGTAGGCCAGCAGGCCTGAGACCCAGAGCTCTCAGGCAGTCTGGAGGCAGAAGTCCCTGTTTTTGGGAGACCTCAGTCTTTTTCTCCTAAGGCCTTCAATGGAGTGGATGAGGCCATCCCATATTATGCAGAGTAATCTGGTTTACTTAAAGTTTACTGATTAAAACGTTAGTCTCATCCAAAATATACCTTCATAGCCACATTTAGACTGGTGTCTGGCCAAGGTACCTAGCCAAGTTGACAGATAAAATTCACCACCACAATCACTAAAACTTTGATCCTGATACAAAGCTAATTCCCTGCCTCTCCCACTACATGGTGTCTACTTGCATTAGGACGGGGCTGAGTTACTACACTTTCTCTCCTGCTCCTCAGGCTGCCCGTGATTCAGTGGGAGGGATGGGGAATTAGGGACAGAAATGCTTACTCAATTAGCACTTTCAGACTTGGCAGGTGGTTAAAACTGGCATCACAGCATGGTTCCCTCCTCAGCTCCTGGGCACCCAAGACTTCTGGTAGCTCCCCCTCCACTGGGGGCAGCTCTCCTGGGTGGGAGGAAGAAGACCCAGGCAGATGTCTCTCCATGTGGCCCATGTCTAGCCACAGGCAAGACACATACATTTTTGCCCTGACAACCTCACCTCTCAACCCCATTATAAAGGCTGACAGCTTTCTCCTAAAAATAATCTTCTCTATGTCTGACCTGTTAGCATCTCAGCAGGGGCGAGGCATGAAGAGTCACAGCCCAATTTTTGGTGAATTTCTTTGTACTTTATACAAGATGCTCTCACCCCGCACTTTGGATTATGACATCTGTTGTCAGACCTCAGCTGAAACAGAGACTATCATTCCTTGTTATATTTTTAGAGGGTTCTAAGTAGTATTTGCCTTACTTCACTCTCCTGCTCAAAGTCCTTCAAAAGCTCCCCATGGCCAACAGAGCTCCACCTGAGTTCCTGCCCCTGATCTGAAATGTCCAGGCATCCTCTTCCCCCACTCCCCTCAAATACCACTCACTCTGCTATTGTTCTTCCACTCCACCAATGTAAAGCCTTCTCTTTAAGATCCCACTTCCTCTGTGTCCCAGAACACCCTCAATGGAAGCAATTTTTTTCATATCTTCCTTCAAAGCATTTATTCTCATTACCAGTCGTTTGGCAGAGTGCCAGAGTGAGAGGGAGGGCCTGGGGGTCAGGGGACCTGGTGCTGCCCCACCAAGGTATGTTATTTTGAGCAATAACTTGTTGTCTATGAACTTCCACCTCTCTCATCTTTATAATGATGGAAATGAGGCTATCAGAATAATATCATGAAGTCATTGTGAAGATTAAACAAACAGACATATAAACTTTGCTGCACACTGCCTGGCCTTGTGTGGATATGTGTATGGCTGCTTTCTTGGGTCTCTCTCTCTGATCAAGAATCTGCATGTGAGAAGGTGAGGGGGAGACCCGCCCTGTGGCTGAGAGTTCTGCCTACTGCATCCCTCCTATAGCATGACGGCAATGCTTGTACATATTCAAATGAGAAACAAACACACACAGCTGAGCAATTGTGGCAACCTGGCCTATTTCATCAACAGCTTGGGTAACCTGCTAACCCTTCTGGGAATTATCTGTCTTTGTGAATGTGCCTCTTTCTGAGAAATGTTCTGTGATATGTGGTCAGAGGTCCCTGAGGCAGGGGGCAGCTGTGCACAGGGCCCCACTGCACCTTGACAAGGGGAAGGCTAAGTGGTACCTACTTGTAGGTTTTCAAAAATAAGTCAATTTCTTTCTACTCTTCTTTTACTCATAGCATTTGGTAAAGAAAATGTTGAAATTTAACTAGACTGTAATCTCCTTAAGGACTCAGTATATGGCATACCCCAGGCAGCCAACCATAGACTGGATGGTCATGCAGCATCCAGTGACGTCCCCTAGTGTCATGTTTGCCCTGCTCACATGGTCACTGGACATTGCTGTTTGACCCAAGAATAAAGCCACATGGCTCATGATGCCTTACATAATCCCTCTCCCCAGGCAATTCATATCCAATACATCTCCATGTTCTGTTACTTTTACCTCATGAATATTTCTCAAGTTTGTCTACTTCTCTCTGTGTTTATTGACTTTTCAAGCCACCACCATCATCTCTCACCTGGGCTCCTGCAATCGCCTTTAGAATGTCTCCTTGTAAACATTCCTGACCCATCTGTCTGTTTGCCAAACTATAGCTGAGATAATCTTCTAATAACAAATCTGGTCACCATGGAAAATGCTATGGAGGTTCCTCAAAAAATTAAATGTAGAATTTGCCTATGATTCAGCAATTCCACTTCTGGGTAGATACCCCAAATAAGTGAAAGGAAGGACTCAAACAGGTGTTTGTACACTCATGCTCATAGCAGCATGATTTATAGTTGACAAAAAGTGGAAGCAACCCACGTGTTCATTGATGGATGATAGACAAACAAAATGTGATACACACACACACACACACACACGCACAGATATGAATATTATTCAGTCATAAAATGGAAATTCTGACAACATGGATGAATGTTGAAGACATTATGCTAAGTTAAATAAGCCAATCACCAAGGAAAAATAGGATTCTACTTCTATGAGGTACTTGCTAGTCAAATTCTTAGAGACAGAAAGTAGAATGATGGTTGCTGGGAGTTGAGGGGAGAGAGAATTGAGAGCAATTGTTTAATTCGTAAGGACTTTCAGTATGAGAAGAAGATAAAAAGCTCGAGAGATGGATAGTAGTGATGGTTGCAGAAAAATGTGAATGTACTGAATGTCACTGAACCGAATGCTTAAAAATGGTAAATTTTATGCTTCTGTATATTTTACCAAATAAACCGCACAAAAATCTGATTATGTTACTGAAAATATTGTCAAAAAATTTCCTACTCTTCTTAGGATGAAATATAGACCATTAGTGGAGTCAGCTGGCTCTTGTGTGATTGGACCTCTGCCCAGTCCTCCCACACCCTCTGTCATCATCTTGCCCCTCCATCTGGGATCCAGCCCATGGCCTTTTTAGTTTCTGAGGAATCTTGCCTACAGTCTTCCTCTGCTTGGGATGTTCTTTACGCAAACACAGCGACTTGATAAACATGGTAATGTACTGCTGTACGCAACTATGATTGCGAAACTGTTCATCACGTAACTTCTTTTCCTTGAAAAGTTTGATCTGTCAAACTTTTGTGTGGGGGACATTATTGTGTCTCTCTTCTACAGAAGAATAAATCTCAGAGTTAGACTTCTATCACATGAAGACACTGGCACTTTAATTTTATGTTTCTTCTGCTTCAGTAAATACATTTTCAATAAATCAATTTTATGTTTATTTAAATATCTAACACTAAAAAATACCACTGAATATTTCAGCAATAAAGGTAAAAATAGCTTATTATTGATCAGAAAAATGTGAGTTAATCAGTCTTTTATGTTATGGATAGTTGATGAAATAAAATAACTGCTCCAAATTTTGGTTTTTGAACATTTATATAGCTATATAGATGTGATCTGTAAGTCTATAAGTGTGATTTTTATAGATCTATAAATATAACCTAAACAAATTTTTAAAATTGTTTTACAGTAAAATTGGCTTTTTGAATGGATATAGAGTTTTAGGAGTTTTAATATATCTGTAGATGGGTGTAATCACTACCACAATAGCATAGAGAACAGTTTTATCACTCCCCAAAATCTCACACTTTCCTTTTGTAGCTACATCCTGCCCCAACCCCTAACACCTGGCAACCACTGATCTGTTTCCTATCACAGTAGTTTTGCCTATTCTAAGATGTTATATCAGTGGAATCAAAACCAAACAGTATGTAATCTTTTAAGACTGCCTTCATTTACTCAGCATAATGCAATACTTAACTAGGTTGTTCCATTTATCAGTAGCCCTTTTCTCTGAAGGACATTTGAGTTCTTTCCAAGTTTGCAATTATGAGTAGGGCCACAATAAACATTCATGTACAGGAGCGTGTAGAAATATAAGTTTCATTTCTATCAGGTAAGTCCCCATGAGTGGAATTGCTGGGTCATGTAGTAAGTGCATGTGTAGCTTTATAAGAAACTGCTATTTTTCTTCAGAGTGATTGGACCATTTTGTATTCCCATCAGCAATGTATGGGAGTTCACGTTGTTCTGCACCCTCAGTAGCACTTGATGTTGTCAGCTTTTAAAAAAATTTAGACATTTTAATAGACATGTAGTGACAGCTGATCATGATTTTAATCTACATTATCCTAATGGTAAATGATGCTGAGCATTTTTTCATGTGCTTATTTATCATCCTTATCTCCTCTTGGATGAAGTGTCTGCTTAATTCTTTCATCCATTTTCTAAACTGTGTTGTTTTCTTGATATGGTTTAGCTGTGTTCCCACCCAGATCTCATCTTGAATTGTAATCCCCGTAATACCCACGTGTCAAGGAAGAGACCCTGTGGGAGGCGATTAGGTCATGGGGGTGGTTCCCCCCATGCTGTTCTCATGATCCTGAGTGAATTCTCATGAGATCTGCTGGTTTTATAAATGGTTGTTTTTCCTGTGTTCTCCCACGCTTGCCCTTTCTCACCTACTGCCATGTAAGATGTGCCTGCTTCACCTTCTGCCATGATTATAAGTTTCCTGAGGCCTCCCTAGTCATGTGGAATTGCGAGTTATAAATTATCCTTCATAATTTACCCAGTCTCGGGTAGTATCTTTATAGCAGTGTGAGAACAGAGTAATACACTTAGTATTGAGATGTTAGAGTTTTTCTCTTTTAATATATTCTGAATATGAGCTCTTTGTTGGATGTGTGGTTTGGAAATCTTTTCTTTTCTTTTCTTTTTCTTTTTCTTTTTCTTTTTTTTTTTTTTGACAGAGTCTCACTCTGTCCCCCAGGCAGGAGTGCACTGGCGTGATCTCGGCTCACTGCAAGCTCCACCTCCTGGGTTCACGCCATTCTTCTGCCTTCTGCCAGCTACTCAGTCTCCTGAGTAGCTGGGACTCCAGGGGCCTGCCACCACGCCTGGCTAATTTTTTTTTTTTTTTTTTTTTTTTGTATTTTTAGTAGAGACAGGGTTTCAGTGAGCCACTGTGCCTGGCCGGTAATCTTTTCATTCTTTTAATGGCATCTTAGAGAAAAAATGTTTACCTTTGATAAAATCCAATCTGTTAATTATTTCTCTTCTATAGACTGTGCTTTGAGTATCATATCTAAGAACTCTTTGCCTAACATCAGGTCATGAAGGTTTCTCCTATGTTTTCTTCTAAATGTTTTGTTTTATATTTAGATTATAAACCACTTTTAATTCATTTTCATTTAAGGTTTAAGGTTTTGGCAGCAGTTCATATTGATGATTTCAGCATCATTTGTTGAAAACATTATCCTTGATCCATTGAATTGCCTTTGCACATTCCTCAAAAATCTATTGGGCATGTTTATATGGATCTGGTCTGTACCATTTATTATTTTCCATTGATATATGCGACTGTACTGTAGACACAAACATGTTACTATAGATTTATAGTTACTGTAGATTTATAGTAATTCTTGAAATAACATAGTGTGAGTTCTCCAATTCAAGTTTTTATTTTCAACATTGTTTTGGCTACTCTCCTTCCTTCTTTTGCCTTTCTGTGTAAATTATAGAATCAGCATATCTGTGTCTACAAAAATTTCTGTTGGAACTCTGAGTGCAATTGCATTAAAACTGGAGGTTAATTTTTTAAATGACATTTTTAGTATACTAAATCTTCCTATCTAGCAACACAGCATGTCTCTTCCTTTATTTATATATTTGATTTCTTTCAGTTGGGTTTTATAGTTTTCCTATAAGGATTCTGCACATCTTGTTGTATTTACACAAAATATTAACATATTTTTATATTTTGTGCTGTTGTAAATGTTTTATTTTAAATTTCAGTTTCTAATTGTGTAGTAATAGTATATAGAAATACATGAGGCCGGGCGCGGTGGCTCAAGCCTGTAATCCCAGCACTTTGGGAGGCCAAGACTGGCGGATCACGAGGTCAGGAGATCGAGACCATCCTGGCTAACCCAGTGAAACCCCGTCTCCACTAAAAAATACAAACAACTAGCCGGGTGAGGTGGCCGGCACCTGTAGTCCCAGCTACTCGGGAGGCTGAGGCAGGAGAATGGCGTGAACCCAGGAGGCGGAGCTTGCAGTGAGCTGAGATCTGGCCACTGCACTCCAGCCTGGGTGACAGAGCGAGACTCCATCTCAAAAAAAAAAAAAAAAAAAAGAGCTGAGTGCAGTGGCTCACGTCTATAATCCCAGCACTTTGGGAGGCTGAGGCAGGCGTTTCACCTGAGGCCAGGAGTTCGAGAGCAGCCTGGCCAACATGGTGAAGCCTCATCTCTACTAAAAATATAAAAATTAGCCGGGCGTGTTGGCGGGTGCTTGTAATCCCAGCAATTCGGGAGGCTGAAGCAGGAGAACCTGGGAGGCGGAGGTCACAGTGAGCTGAGATCACGCCACTGCACTCCAGCCTGGGCAACAGAGCAAGACTCTGTGTTAAAATAATAATAATAAATAGATAAATAAAAATTACAAATAAAAAAATTAGAAAAAGAAACATCAGCATGTGCACTGTATCATTGTTTGGGAGGGTGGAGACACAGAGGCCACCCAGGGGTTCACCCCAGGAGAGGTAAACCGTGCAGCAGCCAGTGGCACAAGAATTCTTGAGACACCAGCCTGTGCAATACAGTGTGACCCTCTCTCTACAAAACATTTTAAAAATTAGCTGGACGTGGTGGCTCATTCCTGTAATCCCAACTACTTGGGAGGCTTAGGTGGGAGGATTGCTAGAGCTCAGGAGTTCGAGGCTACAGTGAGCTGTGATCATGCCACTGCACTCCAGCCTGGGTGACAGAGAGAGACCCTGTATAAAAACAAAAACAAAACCAAAACAAAACTTTGTGTGGATCTTAATATCAGTGGAAAAAATAAGAAGTAGAGTGAGATAGCTTATACAATGCTTTTGTGTAAATTTAAAACATTCTCTCGATTGATGGAGATGGGCAGGAGAGAACTTCGCAGTGATGGAAATGTTCTAAATCTTTTTCTTTTTCTTTTTCTTTTTTTTTCTTTTCTTTTTCTTTTTTTTTTTTTCTTTTCTTTTTCTTTTTTTTTTTTGAGACAGAGTTTTGCTCTTTTTGCCCAGGCTAGAGTGCAATGGCGTGATCTTGGCTCATTGCAACCTCCACCTCCTGGGTTCAAGTGATTCTTTTGCCTCAGCCTCCCCAGTAGCTGGGATTACAGGTGCACGCCACCACGCCCGGCTAATTTTGTATGTCTAGTAGAGACAGGGTTTCACGATGTTGGCCAGGCTGTTCTTGAACTCCTGACCTCCAGTAATCCGTCTGCCTCAGCCTCCCAAAGTATTGAGATTACAGGCATGAGCCACGGCTCCTGGCCATGTTCTAAATCTTGATAGGGATTTGGATTGCTCAAGTGTGTGTTTTGGTCAAGGTTCATTAAGGGGCACATTTACAATGTGTGTAGTTCATTGTTTTACCTTGAAAGAAAAAAGTACTGGGAATAATTATTGGGCTCTAATTAGTGAGCCCATTATTCACATCCTGAAGCATTCAGGGGGAAAACATACTGATATCTGCAATCTATTTTGAAATGCACCAAAAGATAAGATGGATTGATGGATGGATAGAGGAATAGTGGGATAGATATGATTTAAAGCGAGTATAGTTAAAGGTGGCAGGTACATGGATGTTCATGTACAATTCTTTTTACTTTTCTGTATATTTGAAAATTTTTATAATAGAATATTGGGGAAAATATGCCCCCCACGAATGGTATACACCTGGCAAAACAAAATCATAGAAACAAAAACATATGCATTATACAAGACAGGAGGCTGAGTGTGATGGTTCACACCTATAATCCCAGAACTTCGGGAGGCTGAGGCTGGGGGACTGCTTGAGGCCATGAGTTAGAGACCAGCCTGTGCAACACAGTAAGACAGAGAAAGAGAGAGAGAGAGAGAGGAGGGAGGAGAGAGAGAAGGAAGGAAGGAAGGAAGGAAGGAGGGAGGGAGGGAGGGAGGGAGGGAGAGAGGGAGGGAGGGGAGAGAGAAGGAAAAAGAAAAGAAAGAAGGAAGGAAAGAGAGAGAGAGAAAGGAAGGAAGGAAGGAGAGACAGAGAAAGAAAAAAGAAGGAGTGAGAGAGAAAGAAAGAAAAAAAGATGGAGTAGGGTTGAAATAGAATATAGAGATAAAAAGGAAATAATGATTGAATGAACAAACTAAGATCCCATTGGCCTAATCAGAACTTACACCCAGTCAGCTCACACCTGTGCGGCTGTGCTGACTGAGGACACATTGACGTACCCCCTTCTAGTTGATGAACAGCTTCTTCTTTTTTTTCCTGTTTTTTTTTTTTTTAATCTGCATAGTTTATTTGAAATCTCACACAAGTATAGGCATTGTTGTTTCCATTTTCTTAATGAAGAAATCAAAATCTAGAGGAATTGGGCAATTATTTTCCAGGGTCATGAGCTAGTAGGCGATATGTAATAGGAATCTAACCTCATGCCTCCTGACCCAAGCCCAGGTGTTCTGCTTTAGTCTTTGCTGCCATTCCAGTGACGTTATTGTAGTTAGGTGAGAAATACAGAATGCACTGAGGGCATGCAATGGGCATAAAACAACCAGGGATCTGTTAGAAACATCAGTGTTACTGACTTACTGACTATTACGAGATAGACTTCTAAAGAATATTGAGACTGAAAATTACAGGACCTGGGTTCTTATCCTACATCTGATCTCAGCTGCGTCGGTGATTGTGGAAAGTCATTAAAACATTTTGTGATTCCATCTTATTCTCTGTAGAGCGAGGAAGTTGGTCTAGCTAATTGATGAACAGCTTCTATCCCAGTCCCTCCTCTGAGAGCCTCCAGCCTCCAGGCTCCTCCCTGAGAACCCAGATGACCCTGATTCCATCCATTTCTACCATGCCTGGGAGCTACAGCTGCATTTCTGCTGGCTGCTGCAAGGCTGGAGGTGGCCGTGAACATTTTGAACATCTGGCGTGCTGTGTGGCCGCATCTGAGTCCAAGGCACTCTGTCCCCAACAGTCCCGCTTGAGATCCTTACCTGCCCAGAGTCCATGGCTTCAGCCAGCCTCTCGGGGCTCAGCTCCAAAGAGGCTCCTGGCCTTCTGACCCATGAGGCTAGCTCCTTCTGAAATGGGGTGGTAGGTGGGGTGGTTTGCGGAGCCCGGTGGGCAACCGTGCCCTCCTGCAACCATCTTTGCACTCCTTACACAGAGCCGAGCGCTGGTCAGCGCCGTCACCTTCAGCTGCATGAGGCTGGCCTCAGCCAGGCTGGGGGGCTCCAGGAGGTCCCGCGACAGGTCCACACACTGCAGCATAGCACCGAGGTTCCCCCTCGTACCAGACCTCACTGCCCAGCCAGCAGGCGTCAGGTCCCGACCTGCGAAGCCCCTTCCTGCGTCCTCCCAGCCTCCCTGGGCCCTGGCTCCCTACTCACCTGCTCTTGGCAGCAGAGTCTGGGTCCTCCTCAGTGGGCACTGCCAGCAGTGGTCGGAGGCTGAGGGTCCGCAGCTACTGCACGCAATCCCTCACCTCCTCTGCCATCTCACCAGCCACAAACTGCCCATAGACGGATGCTCGCAGAAACGCGCCTGAGAGCCGGGAGCCCAGGAGTCGCTGAGACCAGGCCTGGAGCTGGGTGACAGAGAGCGAGGGCTCAGTGCCAGGCTATGGGGAGCCTCCAGGCTGGTCCTCGGGATCACTGCTCACGATCAGCCCGTGAGTGACGAGTGGGGGCCAGGCACACAGCTGGAGAACCAGCAAGGCCCGTGTCAGCTCTCCTGTGCCCTTGAGTTGGAAGGCACCACCATCAAAGCTCAGGGGTTGCCAGCCCCTCGCCAGGGGACCTGCTTGGGAACAGAGCAGGTAACAGGTCCAGAGCATCCTGGGTCCCTGGCTGCCTCCACACAAGGGGAGGTGCCCTGGAGGCAGCAGGTTCACCAACTGCCCCTTGCCCAGACTGGGGGCAGTGACTGATTAACTGGGCAAAGCCTCAGGATCACAGGCTCCTTGAGGGCAATTAATTATTAACAAATGGGGACAGAGTTCAGAGTAACGGTAACAGGAGGCGAACCCCCAATAACAGCCCCCAACAATCCTCAGCACAACAGCCTGCACTTACTAGGTAATCACCACGTGCTGGGGAAAACAGGGGCTCCGGAGCAAGGATCCCTGGGTTCAGGACATTGGGCTTTGTGATCCAGGATGAGCTACTTAACTGCTTTTGTGGCAATTGCTTCCTCCACCTCCCAAGTAGCTGGGATTACAGGTGCATGTGATCACACTGAGGGTAATTTTTAATTTTTTTTTGGTAGAGACAGAGTCTCACTGTGTTACCCAGGCTGGTCTTGAACCCCTGGACTCAAGCAGTCCTCCCACCTCGGCCTCCCAAAGTGCTGGGATTTCAGGCATGAGCCACAGCACCTGGCTCTCACATTGTAAGTCTTTTTTAAAAGCTATAACCTATGTTCATACATTCCTGAATGTACATTTCACCAAAAAAGTGTAAAAAAGTAATCATAATATCAGTTTCCCAGAGCTATTGTGTGGATCCAATTAATGGACACATACAACCTGGTACACAATCTGTGTTCAGTAAGCACTGGCTGTGGTCATTAAGTGCTGTGTGTATACAATCTCATTCATACTTGTCTTCATGATGAAGCATGTACCATTAATCACCCCTGGTTTGGGGATCCCCAAGACCACATCAGGTTCAATCATTCTCTAGAAAGACTCACAAAACTCAGAAAAGCCATGAGACTTACGGTTATGGTTTGTTACAGTGAAAGGATACAGATTAAAGTTAGCAAAGGGAAGAGGCACAAGGAGACACCAGGAGCAAGCTTCTAGTCATGCTCTCCCAGTGGAGTCAAGAGATCAGTGCTCAATTTTCCCAGCATGCATGGAGAATTGCAGTCAGGGAAGCTGACCAAAGCCTTGATGACCAGGGTTTTTATTGGGGTCACACGGGCATGGCTGACTGCCTGCATGACTGACCTTGTCTCTAGCTCCTCCAGAGGTCAACCTGATACTGCATGGCCCAAGGTCCCCAGTTAAACAGAGATACTCTTTTAAAAACTTTTTTGAGACAGAGTCTCACTCTGTAACCCAGGCTGGAGTGCAGTGGCACGATTTTTGGCTCACTGCAAACTCCGCCTCCCAGGTTCCAGCAATTCTCCTACCTCAACCTCCCAAACAAAAATACTTTTATCAAGCAGGATAGTACAAAGGCTTACAGGTTACCTCCCAGGAGCTGAGCGAGGTTAATCCTTTACTACACAACCCCTAATTCACAGATGTTAAAAGTGGAGGCTCAGCTGGGCACGGAGGCTCACACCTGTAATCCCAGCACCTTGGGAGGCCGAGGCAGGTGGATCACCTAAGGTCAGGAGTTCAAGACTAGCCCATCCAACCTGCTGAAACCCCATCTCTACTAAAAATACAAAACTTAGCTGGGTGTGGTGGCATGCGCCTATAATCCCAGCTACTCAGGAGGCTGAGGCAGGAGAATCACTTGAACCCGGGAGGTGGAGATTGCAGTTAGCCGAGATCACGCCACTGTACTCCAGCCTGGGCAACAAGAGCAAAACTCTGTCTCAAACAAACAAACAACAACAGAAAGTGGAGGCTCAGAGAGATGGAGACACCTGCCTAAAGGCACACAGCCAGTTGGTGACCAAGTGCAGATTTAAGACCTCTTTCCCTGAGACGCCAGACTGTAAATTTTTTTTTTCTTTTTTTGAGATGGAGTCTTGCTCTGTTGCCCAGGCTGGAGTACAATGGCGCAATCTCGGCTCACTGCAACCTCTGCCTCCTGGATTCAAGTGATTCTCCTGCCTCAGCCTCTTGAGTGCCTGGGATTACAGGCGCACACCACCACGCCCAGCTAATTTTTGTATTTTTAGTAGAGACAGGGTTTCACCATGTTGGCCCGGCCAGTCTCGAACTCCTGACCTCAAGTGATCCACCTGCCTCAGCCTCCCAAAGCACTGGGATTACAGGTGTGAGCCACCATGCTGCCTGTAAGATTTTTACTATCTTTTCCTGCTATCTTTTCTTTAGTATATGATCCACAGAGCCGAGTGACAACAGCCAGGTTAGAATCCAGCAAAGCCTGAGCTTAAAAAGTCTTTTCAACTTTTTTTTTTTTCTGTAGAGACAGGGTCTTGCTGTATTGCCCAGGCTAGTCTCAAACTCCTGGCTTCAAGGAATCCTCTCACTTTTGCCTCCCAAGTGCTGGGATTACAGATGTGATCGCCAGCCCTTTGAGCTTTTAAAAAAATCACATGCATTGTTCATATTTTTAAAAACTAAAACAATACAAAAGGAAACAGAGTGAAAAGTTAGTCTTCCTCTCACTCCTGAATTTCTGTGCACCAGTTTCTTCACTCTAAGGCGACAGGGTATCCTTGCAGAGATAGTTCACGTGTAGAAAGTTGCATGAACTTTCTAAAGTTTCTATAGCACCTGTATATCTCCAGCACCTATATATCATCTTTATTCATTACATACATGAAAAAATACTACTTGTGTTTTTGCACACTGCTTTTGAATTTTTTATTTTATTTTTTATGTATTCATTTTTGAGATAGGGTCTCATTCTGTTGCCCAGGCTGGAGTGCAGTGGCACAGTTTCGGCTCACTGCAGCCTCAACCTCCCAGGCTCAGGTGATCCTCCCACCTCTGCCTCCTGAGTAGCTGGGACTATAGGCACATGCCACTATGCCCAGCTAAATTAAAAAACAATTTTTTTTTCTTTTCCTTTTTTTTGAGATGGGAGGTCTCCCTCTGTCACCCAGGCTGGAGTGCTCCAGCATGATCATGGCTCACTATAGCCTCAAACTCCTAGGCTCAAACAGTCCTCCTACCTTGGCCTCCCAAACACTGAGCTTATAGGCATTAGCCTCTGTACTCAGCCTGCCTTTTTGGTTTTTTTTTTTTTTTTTTTTTGCTCCATCTTGTTCTGTTGCCCAGGCTGCAGATGTCGGCTCACTGCATCCTCCACCTCCCAGGTTCAAGAGATTCTCCTGCCTCAGCCTCCCAAGTAGCTGGGATTACAGGCACGTGCCACAAAGCCTGGCTAATTTTTGTATTTTTAGTAGAGGCGGGGTGTCACCATATTAACCAGGCTGGTCTTGAATTCCTGACCTCAGGTGATCTGCTCACCAAGGCCTCCCAACGTGCTGGGATTACAGGCATTAGCCACTGCGCCCGGCCTTTTTTTTTTTTTTTTTTTTAACAATTATTTTGAAGGATCATTGACATCTCAGCACATATAGCTCTGATGTAAATTTGAAAGGTTTTATGTCATTTCTTCCTTTTGTCTTTGATAATTTACCAGTGAAGCCATCTGGACCTGGAATTTTCTTTGTGGGAAGGTTTTTAAATCATGAGTTTGATTTCTTTAATAAATATAGAGCTCTTTGAATTTTTTGTTTCATCCGTGTTAACATTCGTATGTTGTGTTTTTCAAGGAAATGTCATTTGTCAAATCTGTTGATGTTAAGTTGTTTATAGTATCCTCTATATTCTTTTAATGATTCCAGAATTTGTAGTGATAACCTCGCATTCTTAATACTGGTAATCCCTGCTCTCTCTCTTTTTTACTCTAACAGGGAATTTTATCAATCTTATTGATCTTTTAAAAAAAAACCAATATTGTTCGTTTGGTTTTTGTTTCATTTTTCTTTTTCTGAGACAGAGTCTTCCTCTGTCACCCAGGCTGGAGTGCAATGGCGCGATCTCCGCTCACTGCAACCTCTGCCTCCCAGGTTCAAGCGTTTCTCCTGCTTCAGCTTCCTGAGTAGCTAGGATTATAGGCACCCGCCACCACGTCCAGCTAGTTTTTGTATTTTTAGTAGAGGCGGGGTTTCACCATGTTGGCCAGGCTGGTCTCGAACTCCTGACCTCAGGTGATCCGCCTGCCTCGGCCTCCCAAAGTGCTGGGATTACAGGTGTGAGCCATAGCCCCTTCCTCAATACTGGCTTCTTTAAAGAGCCCAGGGCAGTTGTCTTGTAGAATGCCTCCTATATTAGATTTGCCTGATTATATACTTATGAGGTTATTTAATGTATTCCTTTATCTTGTATTTCCTGTAAACCAGAGTTTTGATCTAGAGCACAATGTATTAGACCATCTACTGGTGACCACTGTGTTGTCTCCAGAGTGCCCAGTTCCTAACCACCATGGTACTAGGCCTGCCAGGCTCATGAATGGCTTCGACAGGATAGCAGCAGACAGGGTGAGAAGCTGGGTTCTAAGCCCCCACACACTCACCATTGGGAGACCACAAGCAGCTAGAGTTGAGGGAGATATGTATTGGGAGAGGAGACAGGCCTGAGGCAAAACAGTCTTTTGGGATTAGCTTGTGAGGGACCTTGATTATTCTTTAGAAAAGGCTGCTGTTGGCCCGGCCTGGTGGCTCACGCCTGGTTCCCAGGAAGGCTCCTATCCCAGCGGCACACTCCAGTGCTCAAGAATAAAGAAAAAAACTCCTTATATGCTCTGCCACCCCCAATATCAGTGTCTCACCTGGGCTGCCCACTGAGATCACCTGGGGAGCCTCTTTCTTGTTACTTTTTAAATGATTATGCAATAAAAATAATTTTTTCCCTTTGGTGTACGGTTCAAAGAATTTTAGCACGTGTATAGATTCCTTCAAACACCGCCCTCCTTTGTAATCAGGATAAGAACAGTTCCATCATTCCCAAAATGTTTTTACAGTCCTACCCTCACCCCATCCCTAACCCCTGACAACCACTTATCTCTTTCCATTGCCATAGTTTAGTCTTTTTGAGAATGTCAAATATATGGAATTACACAGTGCGGAGGCTAAAGCAACTCCATTTTTTTCTTTAAGAGACAGTGTTTTGCTCTGTCACCCAGGCTGGAGTGCAGTGACATGATCATGGCTCACTGTAACCTTGAACTCCTGGGCTCGAGTGAGCCTCCTTCCTCAGCCTCCTGAGTAGTTGAGACTACAGACACACACCACCACGCCTGGCTAGTTTATAAATTTTTGTAGAGACAGGGTCTCCCTATGTTGCCCAGGCTGGTCTTTTACTCCTGACCCCAAGAGGCAATCCTCCTGCCTCAGCCTCCCAAAGTGTTGGGGTTACAGGCGTGAGCCACCATGCCCCACCAGCAGCCCCATTTTGAATGCTAATCCATCTTACTGGCTTCTGATTACCCCCAGTTCTGGGACGGCCTCCGAGATTTCCAGTTCATCTGTTGACCCCTGTGTAAAAAGCAGGTACTTACTGGAATCCTGCCCTCAGGTCAAAGCAATCTTGATGTTATTTTGCTTTTCAATTGTCCTCCACATCCCCTCTGAAGCAGATATGCCCTTTCCCTCTTGTCTACAAGCCCTGTGCCTCAGGGGTAACGACAGGGACCCACCATCCGATCTTGTTACCAGAAGAGAGCGTTCTTGGATCTCCTGCAAGAAAGAATTCAGGGCGAGTCCACAGTGCAAAGCAAAAGCAAGTTTGTTAAGAAAGTTTATTAAGAAAGGCGGTGGCTCACGCCTGTAATTCCAGCCCTTTGGGAGGCAGAGGCTGGCGGATCCCCTGGTGGTTCAAATGTTCACCCAGGTGAAGAGCCCTGGCCCCTACAATCGGGCACCTTAGCCTCTCTAACTGGGGTTCTCCCTCCCTCTTTGGCTTTTCACTGTCCCTGGAACACACCCAGATTCCTGCTGTTGCATTTCCACTGTTCCTTTTCCCTGAAAACTCCACCCTTCCTTCTTTCCCTAATTAACTCCCACCTGCCCTCAGGTGTCAGGGTTTAAGACACCCCCTCAAGGAGGTCTGCCCTGAGCAGCCCCTCCCAGATGAGGGGGAGTTTTACCCTTTCACATTTTAACACCAGCCTTGTAGCTCTTGTCATGTTTATTCATCTGTGAGTGAAGACTCGGTTTCTCTCCCCACACCCCTGCTAGACTGTGAGCACCATGAGGTCGGGGGGGTCACATTTGGTTTTGTCATTAATTTATCCCTACTGTTTAGCACAGGACTTATTTTTGTTGAATGGACTTATTTTTGTTGAATGGGTAACTAATTTAATGGATTTCTTTGGCATTTGCTGGATAAGGGACTTGTAGATTGCATCACATCAATTCAAGTAGATGCTGGATAAGACCCACCTTTTTTTTTTTTTTGAGACAGGGTCTCACTCTTTCCTCCAGGCCCAGGCTGGAGTGCAGGATGTCGGCTCACTGCAACCTCAGCCTCCCACATTCAAGCATTCTCCTGCCTCAGGCTCCTGAGTAGCTGTGATTACGGTCGCAGGTGGCGCACGCCACCACGCCCAGCTAATTTATATATACACAAATATATATATATAATTATATATTTTAGTAGAGACGAAGGTTTCACTTTGTTAGCCAGGCTGGTCTCAAACTCCTGACCTTGTGATGCGCCCGCCTCGGCCTCCCAAAGTGCTGGGATTACAGGTGTGAGCCACCGCGCCCGGCCTGGAAATTTTTTTTGTTTTGTTTTGTTTTGTTTTGTTTTTGAGACAGACTCTTGCTCCCTCACCAGGCTGGAATGAATGCACAGCACGATCTCGGCTCACTGCAACCTCCGCCTCCCGGTTTGGAGCAATTCTCTGCCTCAGCCTCCCAAGTAGCTGGGACTACAGGCGTGCACCGCCACGCCCAGCTAAGTTTCTGTATTTTTTTTAGTAGAGAGGAGGTTTCTCTATGTTGGCCAGGCTGTCTCGAACTCCTGAGCTCAGGCAATTCGCCCGCCTTGGCTGTCCAAAGTGCTGGGCTTACAGGCCGTGCGCCACCAGGCCCGGCCTGGAGGTTTTTGTTTTTTTTTAAATTTATTTTATTTTTTTTATTATACTTTAAGTTCTAGGGTACATGTGCATAACGTGCAGGTTTGTTACATATGTATACTTGTGCCATGTTGGTGTGCTGCACCCATCAACTCGTCAGCACCCATCAATTCATCATTTATATCAGGTATAACTCCCAATGCAATCCCTCCCCCCTCCCCATGATAGGCCCCGATGTGTGATGTTCTCCTTCCCGAGTCCAAGTGATGTCATTGTTCAGTTCCCACCTATGAGTGAGAACATGCAGTGTTTGGTTTTCTGTTCTTGTGATAGTTTGCTAAGAATGATGGTTTCCAGCTGCATCCATGTTCCTACAAAGGACACAAACTCATCCTTTTTTATGGCTGCATAATATTCCATGGTGTATATGTGCCACATTTTCTTAATCCAGTCTGTCACAGATGGACATTTGGGTTGATTCCAAGACTTTGCTATCGTGAATAGTGCCGCAATAAACATACGTGTGCATGTGTCTTTATAGCAGCATGATTTATAATAAGCAGCCCTTAGAGCCAGGCCGGCAAAGAAACTGGGTCCACCCAAACATGGTGATTCCTGAGGCCTTCTGGCCCTTGCCCCACATATTCCTGGCAACATGGCCGCCCCCACATGTCCCCATGTGTAGAACATGGTGGCGCCCTATATTTGCATATTAAAAGACTAGGGTGGGAGGGCCAGCTTTTTTCGTGGGCTACATTAATAACATGCCTGGTCAAACCAATCCCCTGAGCCCTGTGCAAATCAGACATTGCCTCCCCCAGCCTCTATATATACCTGGCTGTTTTCCACCCCACTTGGGGTCTCCTCTTTGGGCTTTGGAGCCCCTCATCCCTCTGTCTCTGTATGGGGGAGCTTCTTCCTTCTGCCCTCTCCCTTCTTTCAGGTCTGTTAAACTCTCGGCTCCTTAAAACCACCCCACGTGTGTCTGTGTCATTTTATCTAATTGGACTCCAGACGGAGAACCTGGTGTTCCTCCGTTCATCCGAGCTGTATCAGAATGATCCAGCACAGAGAGACAAAGAGTTGGACATACGAAACATGGGCATACATCAGATATTTATGAAAGTCTCAAAAGTACAAATTAGGCTGGGCATGGTGGCTCATGCATGTAATCCTAGCACTTTGGGAGACTGAGGCTGGTGGATAACCTGAGGTCATCAGTTTGAGATCAGCCTGGCCAACATGGTGAAACCCCATCTCTACTAAAAATACAAAAATTAGCTGGCCGTGATGGCGCGTGCCTGTAATCCCAACTACTCAGGAGGCTGAGGCAGGAGAATCGCTTGAACCTGGGAGATGGAGGTTGCAGTGAGCTGAGATGGCACTACTGCACTCCAGCCTGGGCGACAGAGTAAGACTCCGTCTCAAAAAAAAAAAAAAAAGAAAAAAAAAAGTAGAAATTAGAGAGAATAGAAGAGAGGCAATCTTGGAAAAAATAATGGCTGATAATTTTCCAGAACTGATGAAAAATACAAATTCACAAAGAAGCAAAGATATCCTAAGCTAGATAAAACAAAAGAGGCCGGGCGTGGTGGCTCAACCTGTAATCCCAACACTTTGGGAAGCCGAGGTGGGCAGATCAGGAGGTCAGGAGTTCAAGACCAGTCTGGTCAATATGGTGAAAATCTGCCTCTACTAAAAATACAAAAATTAGCCAGGCGTGGTGGCACGTGCCTGTAATCCTAGCTACTCGGGAGGCTGAGGCAGAAGAATCGCTTGAACCCGGGAGGCAGAGGTTGCAGTGATCTGAGATTGCCCATTGCACTCCAGCCTGGGGGACAGAGCGAGACTCCATCTCAAAACAAACAAACAAACAAACACTAAAGAAATCCATGTCTAAACACACCATACTGAAATGACAGAACATTGAAGATACCAAGGTCTATTATTTATCTTTGCATCCTCCAGCATGTAGCCTGGACTAGATGCTCCACCAATTCTATCGAATCAAGAGGGTGGGTATCCCAAGTTGAGACCACAGACAAATTAAAGGCAAGGAGGTAGAAACAAATATGGCAAATATGGCTAGAGGAAGGAAAAGCATTTTTCTCACCTATCTGAAGCACACAACCTGGATTGGGGGAAAGTGAAGTTGAAAATGAGAGTGTGGGAGAGGGAGAGACTAGGTGAGGAGATTTTTATTTTTATTTTCAGAGACAGGGTCCTGTTCTGTTACCCAGGCTGGAGTACAGTGGTGTGATTGATTATAGCTCACTGCAGCCTTGAACTACTAGGCTCAAGGGATCCTTCTGCCTCAGTCTCGGGAGTAACTGGGACTACAGGAGTGTGTCACCACAGCTGGGTAATTTTTGTATTTTTTGTAGAGATGGGGTCTCTCTGTGTTGCCAAGGCTGGTCTGGAACTCCTGGTCTCAAGTGATCCTCCTGTCTCAGCCTCCCCCAAAGTGCTTGGATTACAGACATGAACCACCCACACCTGGTCACTGGGGAACCCTGAGTGCCCAGCAAAACAGGTAGAACACAAAGAGCTGCTTGACAGTAGCCATGGAAGGTTCTGGAATAAAGTTCCCAGCTGGTCCTTCTGTGGGCGATCATCCATTTTGTGGTAAGAGGCAAAGGGGCTCTAACACTGGCACAGAGGTGGGAGAGTCCACCTCTTATTCGCTCTGATTGGGTCACCAGGTGACCCCATACCAATTACTGGGGTTGAAGAATAAGGTATTCTGGCCAGCTCCGGTGCTGTGCCTGTTTCTGGAGCATGCACAAAACCTACCTGGGGTGCGGTGGCTCATGCCTGCAGTCCCAGCACTTTGGGAAGCCGAGGAGGGTGGATCACCTGAGGTCAGGAGTTTGAGACCAGCCTGGCCAACATGGCGAAACCCCTTCTCTACCAAAAATACAAAAATTAGCTGGGCGTGGTGGCGGGCACCTGTAATCCCAGCTACTTGGGAGGCTGAAGCATAAGAATCGTTTGAACCTGGGAGGTGGAGGTTGCAGTGAGCCGAGATCGCATAACTGCACTCCAGCAGCAACACTGGACTCATGCGTGACTCTGATGGTTCCAGGAGGTGAAACATATACAGAACATAGAATGTGGTCTGGCATGTGTGAGCAGCTCATAAATGCTGTCTGTCACTGCTGCTGCAGCAATTCAATAGCTTCCTGTCACCCACAGGATAAAGCACAAACCCATAAGATGACCTTTGTGGTTTATCTTTGACCATCCCACTAGCCTTAATTCCTACCACTCCCTGACTTCGGGGTTATTCTCCAGCAACAATTTTAGGGAAATCCCTTCCCACACTGTGTTCCTGGAGTCTTCTTTGCCTCAACCCCCTGCACAGCTTTTTATCCCTTAATACTGAAGTTTGGTGATAGCTTAGGTGCAGAGGACACCCCAGCCGGTTTTTATCTTCAGCACAGACCTCTCCCCTGAGCTCTGGAACGCAGTGTACACACACACACACACACACACACACACACACACACAGACACACACACACACGCTCATTCAGAATCCCCTCATGGATTGGTTCCTCTCCAATGGGACACTACCGCACCCTGGTGGGAGCTTGGGAAATTTGCATAATTGTTTTTGGCTGCAGCATTGATTGGAGGGCGTTAAAGTCATCTAGAAGTAGGGACCAGGAATGCTGGATGCTGAAATCTGCAGTCCAGAACAGTTTGTAAATGTCTTTACAGGCACTTCTGTGGGTAAAAAATGTTTATAGTTATCTGAAATTATTAATATAACACTTCTACACATACATACAAAATTTTGGTACGGTTTAAAATATATTGACATTTTCTGAAATGAAACTATGATGTACATTCATTTTTATTTATTTATTTTGGAGACAGAATCTCGCTGTGTTGCTCAGGCTGGAGTGCAGTGGTGCCATCTCAACTCACTAGAACCTCTGCCTCCCGGGTTCAAGTGATTCTCCTGCCTCTGCCTCCCACTTGTGCCACCACGCCCAGCTAATTTTTTGTATTTTTAATACAGATGGGGTTTCACCATGTTGGCCAGGCTGGTCTCGAATTCCTGACCTCAAATGATCCTCCCGCCTTGGCCTCCCAAAAGTCCTGGGATTACAGGCATGAGCCACTGTATCCCGCTTCTAATGTAAAGAAAGTGAAGAGGGTGTACTTTTTGTTCAAAATTGTACCAACGTTTGTACATCATATCAGAAAACCATAATTCCAACCACAATGCCACCTATGAGATGTAATGTAAAATTCTGAATGAAGTATATAGCACACATAAAGAAATGTGCCCTAGCCAGGCACGGTGGCTCACGCCTGTAATCCCAGCACTTTGGGAGGCTGAGACGGGTGGATCACGAGATCAGGAGATCGAGACCATCCTGGCTAACACGGTGAAACCCCATCTCTACTAAAAATACAAAAAATTAGCTGGGCATGGTGGCAGGTGCCTGTAGTCCCAGCTACTCGGGAGGCTGAGGCAGGAGAATGGCGTGAACCCAGGAGGCGGAGCTTGCAGGGAGCCGAGATCGTGCCACTGCACTCCAGCCTGGGCGACAGAGCGAGACTCCATCTCAAAAAAAAAAGAAAAAAGAAATGTGCCCATATCATGTGTTCAGTATGAATTTTCAGAGAGTGACCAGAAAGTAAATTTGACACAAGTAACACTTGATAACTAACACCCAAGTCAAGAAAACAACTTCATAATCCCAGCACTTTGGGAGGCCAAGTCAGGAGGATCACTTGGGCCCAGGCGTTCGAGACTAGCCTGGACAACATAGTGAAACTCTGTCTCTACAAAGAAAAAAATTAGCCATGTGTGGTGGTGCACACTTGTAGTCCCAGCTACACAGGAGGCTGAGGTGGGAGGATCACTTGAGCCCAAGAGTTGGAGGCTGCAGTGAGCCATCATTGCACCACTGCACTCCAGCCTGGGAAACAGAGCAAGACACTATATCAGAAAAAAAAAAAGAAAAGAAAACAACGTTATGAACATTCTCATCCCAAGCCTTCCTGGTGTCAGTTTCAATAACCATTGCCCTCTCTCCCAAAGGTAACCAGACTCTTTGTTTGTTTGTTGAGACAGGGTCTGGCTCTGTTGCCCAGGCTGGAGTGCAGTGGTGTGATTATGGCTCACTGCAGCCTTGAATTCCTGGGCTCAAGCAATCCTCCTGCCTCAGCCTCCTGAGGAGTTGAGACTACAGTCGCAAACCACCATATGCAACTGATTTTTGTATTATTTTGTAGAAATGGGGTTTCACCATTTTGCCCAGTCTGCTCTCAAACTCCTGGTCTCAAGCAATCTACATATCTTGGCTTCCCAAAGTGCTGGGATTATAGGCATGAGCCTCCACACCCGGCTCAGGTTATGCACTTTTACAGTCAGTAGTATTAGTAACATGTGGCTGTATCCTTCTCCATAACTTTTTTCTTTTTTTTTTCTTTTGAGACAGAGTCTCACTCTGTCGCCCAGACTGGAGTGCAGTGGCATGGGTTCGGCTCACTGCAGCCTCTGCCTCCTAGGTTGAAGCGATTCTCCCACTTCAGCCTCCCGGGTAGCTGGGATTATAGGCACGCGCCACCACGCCCAGCTAATTTTTATATTTTTAGTAGAGACGGGATTTTGCCGTGTTGATCAGGCTGGTCTTGAACTTTTGACCTCAGGTGATCTGCCCACCTCAGCCTCCCAAAGTGCTGGGATTACAGGCATGAGCCACCATGCCCAGCCTTTTCTTTTTTTTTTTTTTGAGACAGAATTTATCTCTGTCACCTAGGCTGGAGTTCAGTGGCACGATCTTGGCTCACTGCAACCCCTGCCTCCTCGGTTCAAGCAATTTTTGAACCTCAGCCTCCCAAGTAGATGGAACTACAGATGTGTGCCACCACACCCAGATAATTTTTGTATTTTTATTCTTTTTTATTTTATTTTATTTTTGAGACAGAGTCCACAGCCCAGGTTGCACTGCAGTGTCATTACTTCAGCTCACTGCATCCTCTACATCATGGTTCAAGAGATTCTCTTGCCTCAGCCTCCCGAGTAGCTGGGATTACAGGTGTGCACCACCACGCCCAACTAATTTTTGTATTTTTAGTAGAGATGGGGTTTCGCCATGTTGGCCAGGCTGGTCTTGAACTCCTGACCACTTTGGGAGGACGAGACAGGTGGATCACAAGGTCAGGAGTTCGAGACCAGCCTGACCAACATGGTGAAACCCTGTCTCTACTAAAAATACAAAAAGTTAGCTAGGTGTGGTGGTGAGCACCTGTAGTCCCAGCTACTCGGGAGGCTGAGGCAGGAGAATCACTTGAAACAAGGAGGCAGAGGATGCAGTGAGCTGAGTTCGCGCCACTGCACTACCAGCCTGGGCGACAAAGTGAGACTCTGTCTCAAAAAATAATAATAATAAAATGAAATAAAAAATGTTGTAGGTTTTTTCTTTGAAAAGGAAAATATACAATTACATGTTGTTGGCTGTGGATTTATTTGAAATAAAAAGAAAAAACATACAATTAGAAAAATTCTACTGTTAGGAATGAAGTCACCTATTAATTACAGGGAAATCATTTAGATCTTAATGTATTGTGTATTCCAGTGCTGTGGTGTAAAAACTTATTTTAGTCTGTGCTGATAAAAAATAGCATTATTGCTGGGCGTGGTGGCTCAAGCCTGTAATCCCAGCACTTTGGGAGGCCGAGACGGGCGGATCACGAGGTCAGGAGATCAAGATCAACCTGGCTAACACGGTGAAACCCCGTCTCTACTAAAAAATACAAAAACAAAAACTAGCCGGGTGAGGTGGCAGGCGCCTGTAGTCCCAGCTACTCGGGAGGCTGAGGCAGGAGAATGGCGTAAACCTGGGAGGCAGAGCCTGCAGTGACCTGAGATCCAGCCACTGCACTCCAGCCCGGGTGACAGAGCGAGACTCCGTCTCAAAAAAAAAAAAATAAAAAAAATAAAAAAATAGCATTATCATTCAACAGTTGGGATGTGCATTTGTAAAAAACAAAACCAAAGAAAAATAAATATATTGACAAAAATGTGAACTAGAAAGTTTTGATAATATGGTTAATCAAGTAGAAGTGGTGGTCTGAAGAAAGTCTGTTCTTCATGGAAACAGGTAGACTTCTCAGCTATCCTGCTATTCAAGAGAAAGATGGAGCCAGGAGTGCTGGCTTATGCCTGTAATCTCAGCACTTTGGAAGGCCGAGGCGGGCGGATCACTTGAGGTCAGGAGTTTGAGGCCAGCCTGGCTAACTTGGTTGAAACCCCATCTCTACTAAAAATACAAAAACTATCTGATCCTGGTGGCAGGCGCCTGCAATCCCAGCTACTCGGGAGGCTGAGGCAAGAGAATTACTTGAACATGGGAGGTGGAGGTTGCAGTGAGCTGAGATCATGCCATTGCACTCCTGGGTGACAAAGCGAGACAAGAAAGGAAGGGAAGAGAAAGTAAGAGGAGGGGAGAGAAGGGAAGGGAGGGGAGGGGAGGGAAGGGGAAAGAGAGAGAGAGATAGAGAGACAGAGAGAGAGGGGGGAGAGAGAGAGAGAGACAGAAAGAGAGAGAGAGACAGAGAGAGAGACAGGAAAGAAAAGAAAAGGAAGGGAGGGAGGGAGAAATCCTCTTACTGGGCTTCTATTATGAAGCCTGTTTTTAAAATCACTTTTATTGAGACAGCATTTATGTACAATAAAAATGTACCCATCTTAAGTGTACAGTTCAATGAGTTTTGATAAATCTGTGCATCCGTGCAACCACCACCACAATCGTGATATAGAATATTTCCATCACCTCAGAAAGTTCTCCCATGCCTTTTTGCAGTCAACCCTCCTCTCATGGCCCCAGGAAACCTCTGCTCTGCTCTTTGCCACCATAGATTAATTTCACCTATTTTAGAATTTCTATAAACGAAAGCATACAGTATGTATTCTTTTCCTCTAGCTTCTTTTGATTGTCTGTTTATTTTAATGCTTATAGAGCAAACTTATGTTTACATGTGTCATAGTTTATGTCTCCTGTGTTAGATAACTGTGGGAAATAATAAAATAGGTAGGATACAACATGGGTTCATAAATTCTACTTATTAGTAGCTATTTTAGATGTCATGGAATGCAAAATGAACAGAGTTTTTAATATGTCTTTTCCCACTTCTGAAAACTTTACTTCATGAAGCACATAGGGACCCTCAGAATAGCATTTTATTTTTTATTTTTATTTTATTTTAATTTTTTGAGACAGAATCTCGCTCTGTCACCCAGGCTGGAGTGCGGTGGTATGATCTTGGCTCACTGCAACCTCCACCTCTTGGGTTCAAGCGATTCTCATGCCTCAGCCTCCCAAGTAGCTGGGACTACAGGCATGCACCACTATTCCTAGCTAATTTTTTATATTTTTAGTAGAAATGGAGTTTCATCATGTTGGCCAGGCTGGTCTCAAAGTCCTGACCTCAGGTGATCCACCTGCCTCGGCCTTCCAAAGTGCTGGGATTGTAGGCGTGAGCCACCGCACTCGGCAGCATTTCATTTTTGAGATGCTGTTTACAATCTGCCCTGTCCTTTCGCAGAAGTTTAGTTTCTAAAGCCAACCCCAGGATATACCTTGTTTCTAGTCTGGTACCAGCGGAACCATCTTCTGTCACTCAACCCCCTCCATGTCCTCTTCTGACAAAGCCGAGTCCCTTTGGGTTTTATGGAGCTCACCTAACCAGCTCGGCCCAGGCTGTAATGAAAGGGACCAGTGGAGTGTAAATTCCTGCAGGTGCAGGACAAGGGGGTTGAGAGGGCTCTCACACCAGATGTCCCCTCAGCTCGAAGGGCGGAGAATCAGCTTCCAGAGTGTCCAAGTCTCCTGCCACCCAGTCATAGATTCCTCTTGGATCCTGATATGCGTCTTCAGGCCAGCGGAGGTCCCAGGGGCCCTGACAGGCAAAAAGTGGAGTTAGAACCATGGAGAGATGCCCTGTAGGTCTTCATTGAAGATCTGGGGGATACATGCCCCTGCTTAACTTCCCAGAAAAAAACTGTTTTAGCTTTTACTAAACCCCCAAAATATACAAAAAAGGAGTGTGTTATAATGAATGCCTATGATGAACTCCATGTGCTTATCGCCTAACTTCAATAATATCAGGCCAGGCACGGTGGCTCATGCCTGTAATTCCAGCACTTTGGGAGGACAAAGCAGGAGGATTTCTTGAGACCAGGAGTTCAAGACCAGCCTGGGCAACATAGTGAGATCCTGCATCTACAAAAAATAATTTTTTTTTTCTTAGGGTCTGGCTCTGTCACCCAGGCTGGAGTGCAATGGTTGCTCCCTGCAACCTCCACCTTCTGGGCTCAATCCATCCTCCTACGTCAGCCTCCCAAGTAGCTGGGACTACAGGCACGCACCACCACACCCAGCTAATTTCTGAATTTTTTTTTTTTTTTTCAGAGACGAGGCTTCCATTGTTGCCCAGGCTGGTCTTGAACTCCTAAGTTCAATTGATCCACCCATCTTAGCCTCCCAAAGTGCTGGGATTATAACTGTGAGCCACTGCACCCAGCCTATAAAAAATATTTTTTAAGAAATTAGCTAGCTGTGGTGGTGGGTGCCTATAGTCCTAGATACTCAGGAGGCTGAGGTAAGAGGATCGCTTGAGCCCAGGAGGTCAAGGCTGCAGTGAGCCATGATTATGCCACTGTACTCCAGCCTGGTTGATAGAGTGAGACTATCTCAAAAAAAGAAAAAAGAAAAAACCAGTAGCAACCCTTGGTCAATTGATTTATCTATATTTCTACCTTATTCCCCTCCCACACTAACTGGATTATTTTGAAGCAAGCCCAAGATATCCAATGATTTCATGTTAGAAAAATAATGTAAATGTCAGAAATATAAAACCTTTAGGCTGAGCATGGTGACTCATGCCTGTAATGCTAACATTTTGGGAGGCCAAGGCAGATGGATTACTTGAGGTCAGGAGTTCAAGACCAGCCTGGGCAATGGGCAAAACCCTGTCTCTACTAAGAATACAAAAATTAGCTGGGCATGATGGTGCATGCCTGTTAATCCCAGCTACTTGGGAGGCTGAGGCAGGAGAATCACTTGAACTTGGGAGGCGGAGGTTGCAGTGCGCTGAGATTGTGCTACTGCACTCCAGCCTGGGTTACAGAGCGAGCCTCCATCTCAAAAATAAATAAACAAATAAAATTTTACAAAATGAAAACTTTAAAAGTCCATGTTATCAGCTACGGCAACTATGGAATATAAGTTATGATTCTATTGTCCTATGAATTTCCAAAACAGCTCCCTAATCATAATAGAAGAGAAAAACAAAACAAAACAAACAAACTAAAAACATGAAAGGTGGCCCTAACTGGGGATGTGTTTTGTTCTAGGGCTGGGAGAAAATGACTATTTTAGTTCAGCAGACTTTAGAGCAGATTGGCCCATGCTCCAAATATGGCCTGCCACCTGCTTTTTTTTTTTTTTTTTTTTTTTTTACTGCCCAAGAGCTAAGAATGGTTTTTATTTATTTTTCTTTTTTTCTTTTATTTTCTTTTATTTTCTTTTTTTTTTTTTTTTTTTTTTTTTTTTTTTTTTTTTTTTTTTTTGAGACTGAGTCTTGGTCTGTTGTCCAGGCTGGAGTGGCGCAATCTTGGCTCACTGCAACCTCTGCCTCCTGGGTTTAAGCAATTCTTCTGCCTCAGCCTCCCGAGTAGCTGGGACTACAGGCGCCCGCCACAATGCCCAGTTAACTTTTTGCATTTTTAGTAGAGATGGGATTTCACCATGTTGGTCAGGTTGGTCTGAAACTTCTGGTCTCAAGTGATCCGCCCGCCTCGGCCTCCCAAAGTGCTGGGATTACAGGCGTGAGCCACAGTGCCTGGTCCTGTTTTTCATTTTTTAATTGTTGGGGAAAAATGAAAAAAGATAACATTTGTGACACAGAAAAATTACATGAAGTGCAAATTACAGTGTCCAAAAATAAAGTTTTGTAGGAACATAACTACACTCATTCATTTATGCATCCTATGGCTGCTTTTACTTTACAGTGGCAGAGTTTGTGTAGAGTTTGAGGAAGACCGTATGTCTCACACAGCCCAAAGCGTTTACTATCTGGCCCTTTTCAGAAAAAGCCTGCAGCCTCCATCTGCGCATCTCTAAAGAGAGCGCACATGGTCCAGCACCATGGACAGCGCTTTGCACCATGCTGGTGAGGAGCTAGGATTCGGTAACAGTGCCCTGTATCGGAGGTCGTTCACAGAGACAGAAGGAAATCCTTGGACCAGAGGTGCCAGAGCATCAGCCAAGGCCACACAAGAAATCAGGGGTTCTGTCCCATCTCCCTAACTGTGCAGCAATGGGTGGGGGTTGGCTGGTGGTGAAAGTGCTTGTTGTTTTTGCCTGTACAGCCAACATCCTCACTTCCTGCGAGCTCTCTGTCCCTCTCCCATTCTCAGCCCAGTGAACTCAGTGGGGCTGGCTCCTACTCCCTGATCCCATGGCGAACTGACCCAGGCCTCTCCTGATAGCATATTCCATCCCCTGACTCAGGGATGTGTTCAGCGATGAGAATGTGACCCAAACTAGACCAGTAAGTGTCAGCATTGGGCATTTGGGGCCACTGGAAAACAGGCATTCCTTTCTTTGAAGATTTCTAATCTCGTAGGATACAAATCTATATTTTCTAGGAACATTTTTTCCCTTTCTTTTTTGAGACATGGTCTCTCATGCTGGAATGCAGTGGCCCAATCAGGGCTCACGGCAGCCTCAACTTCCCTGGCTCAGGCGTTCCTCCTACCTCAGCCTCCTGAGTAGCTGGGACCACAGGCATGCATCACTATGCCCAGTTAGGTTTTTAAACTTTTTTTTTTTTTTGACACAGAGTCTTGCTCTGTTGCCCAGGCTGGAGTGCAGTGGCATGATCTCTGCTCACTGCAACCTCCGCCTCCCAGGTTCAAGTGATTCTCCTGTGTCAGCCTCCCAAGTAGCTGGGATTACAAGTGTGTGCCACCACACCTGGATAATTTTTGCATGTTTTGTAGAAACAGGGTTTCACCATGTTAGCCAGACTGGTCTCGAACTCTTGACCACAGGTAATCCACCCGCCTCGGCCTCCCAGAGTGCTGGGATTACAGGCGTGAGCCACCATGCTCGGCTTAACTTTTTTTTTTTTTTTCCAAGATGGGGTCTTATTATGTTGCCCAGGCTGGTCTCCAACACCTGGGCTCAAGCAATCCACCTACCTCAGCCTGCTGAGATTAGAGATGTGAGCCGTGACCATGCCTAGCCATAATAGCATTTTTGGGGAGGAAAATTCTGGGCCCAACTGGGCCTGATGACAATTGTATGCCTTGATTTTTCAGTTGAATGGGCCCCCAAATTCTCTCCCTTTACTCAGTGGAGTAGATACGGCTAATGATCTAAAAATATTCATGTCTACTTCCTTCCACAGCAGCAGAATTGCAGCAAGGCACATCACTGCCAAGCTAGACCATATTTTACAGCCTCCTTTGCCATCAGGTGTGACCGTGTGACTCTATTCTCATCAGGGGAATGAGAGCAGAGTGGTGTGCACCGTTTCTGGGCCTGGGCCACAAGGCAAGGTTGTGCCTTCTCCACATTCTTTCACTTTTTCCCATGGGTTGAACCCCCAGTGAACTGGCTCATTCATGTAGACTCGGATGACTAGAGCAGGGCCGCTTGTGTCTGACTGTGAAAAAGAAATAGACTGCCGTCTTTTTTTTCACAGACAGGGTCTTGCTCTGTTGCCCAGACTGGAGTGCAGTGGTGCCATCACGGCTCACTGCAGCCTCCAACTCCTGAGCTCAAGGGATCCTCCTGGCTCAGCCTCCTGAGTAGCTGAGACTATAGGTGCACACTTCCATGCCTCGCTCGTTTTTTTAATTTTTTGTAGAGACAAGTCACTATATTGCTCAGGCTTGTCTCAAACTCATGGGCTCAAGCGATCTTCCTACCTTGACCTCCCAAAGTGTTGGGATTACAGGCATGAACCATCATGCCCAGCCAACTGTCTTCTTTAAACCACTGGATCATGGTCAGGCCTCTTCGTTACAGCAGCTAGCTGGCCCTAACTAATACAAGCAGTAGGAGGTAGGCTCCCAGCACTAGCCAGAAAGGATGGCTGCTGATGCAAAGCTCCTCACCATCTGCACTTCATCGTAGAGGGGTCCCAGGCTCCAGACAGGGGATACGTTCTTTCTACCTCATCATACAAGTGCCCAGGGAAGGCCATATCCTCATCTTCACCTGTGAAACCTGGAGTTGGAGTGGAAGGGAGACATGATCAAGGCACCCAGTCCAGGCGTCGGGGGTACCTCTGAGTGGGGACCTAACTCACCTTGGGAATAAGACACCTCCTCCTGTGTCGGGGGCAGCTGGGGGCTCAAGTCCCTCAGGGAGCGGTAATACAGCTCTGCCTCTGTTGTGCTCACCTGTTCCCCACATGCAAAACAGACAAAGCCCATTCCATCCTCTGATCCCATGGTCCCAGGAAGGGCAATGATCAACCTGATGCTAATGGCAGGGTTTCAGTCGCCATCGGTGCCCTGACTGTGGGGTCTCCAGGGCCACCCCCACTCACCGTGGAGCTCCGAGTGTCCTGCTCTCCTGTCCACTGGCTCTCCTCATATTAGTTCCTGACTGGGTCCTCCGACCTTCCAGGACGGAGGTGTGGAGGGCAGTGGAGTGCTGCCCCCCGCCACCCATCTCCCCCAAACCTCCTCCCTCAGAGCCTTCTTTACAGAAAAATATCCCCACTTACTCTGCCTCTGTCTTCCCTGAGACGCCCGAAGTAAACAGGAATAAAGGGCTCAGTGACCCCATACAAGCCCCTCCCCTGTCCCCAGGAAGTTCCCCATCACCCTCAGGTCTCCACCCCCGCAGGGAAGGTCTCTCCTCACCCTCAGCAAGACGCCTGAGTCTCCACTGCCAGAGGACTCCCCTGACACAGGAGGCACTGGAGAGGAGCAGAAGTCCCCTAAGACCGAGGAGCACAGGCAGCAGGGCCAGCCCTGAGGGTCCTAGGGGTGGAAGATACCCCTCAGTGAATCCCAGACAACAGGCTATAGGCCAGGAGTGGGTCTCCCCGAGAAAGCCTACCCCTGACCAAGTCCCTCCCCCAGGGTCAGAGAAACAGATGGGGAGGGGTCTCTGTGCCCAACCCTTCTGCCACCCAAGGGCAGGTGGCTTCTTAAGTCAAGCCATTAACAAAATGTCCTCCCTTTGCTTGAACTCTGCAAACTCAGAACTGAACTCCGGACTCAGGAGGGAGCTTCAGCTCCTTAGCTGGGCACTGAAGACTTTCTGTGGTCCAGCCTCTTCCAACGCCTCCAGCCATGTCCACTGAACTTAGACCCTGGCACTGGACTGTCCAGCCACACAAACCAAACCAACCACTAGCTGTTTCCGGAATCACTGAAGCAAATTCACACCTTAGAGCTTTGGAATAGCTAAGTGTTTGTCCTCAAACGTCCTTTCTTCTCAAGCCAACTTCTGTTTGCCTTTCAAATTCCATCTCAAGGTCAGGCACTGCGGCACATGCGTGTAATCCCAGCACGTTGGGAGGTCAAGGTGGGAGGATCGCTTGAGCCTAGGAGCTCAAGACCAGCCTAGGCAACATAGCAAGGCCACTTCTTTACAAAAAATTTAAAAGTTTAGCAGCATGGTGGTGCATGTCTATAGTCCCAGCTACTCGGGAGACTGAGGCAGGAGGATTGCTTGAGCCCGGTAAGTCAAGGCTCCAATGAGCTATGGTAGCACCACTTCACTCCAGCCTGGGTGGCAGAGCAAGACCCTGTCTCTGGAAAAAAAAAAAAAAATCCCATCTCAAGGACTTCTTTATTTTATTTTTTAATTAAGATAGAGTTAGCTGGGCGTGTTGGCTCACATCTATAATCCCAGCACTCTGGAAAGCCGATGCAGGTGGATTACAAGGTCAGGAGTTCAAAACCAGCCTGGCCAACATGGTGAAACCCCATCTCTACTAAAATACAAAAAATTAGCCAGGTGTGGTGGCAGGCATCTGTAGTCCCAGCTACTCGGGAGGCTGAGGCAGGGAAATCACTTGAACCAGGGAAGCGGAGATTGCAGTGAGCCGAGATCACACCACTGCACTCCAGCCTGGGTGACAGAGTGAGACTCTGTCTCAAAAAAAAAAAAAAAAACAAAGAGTTTCACTCTGTCACCCAGACTGGAGTGCAGTGGCACAATCTCGGCTCACTGCAACCTCCACCTCCCGGATTCGAGTGATTCTTCTCCCTCAGCCTCCCAAGTAGCTGGGACTACAGGCGCATGCCACCACACCCAGCTAACGTTTTGCTTTTTGTTTTTAGTAGGGACGGGGTTTCGCCATGTTGGACAGACTGGTCTTGAACTCCTGGGCTCAAGTGATCTGCCCACCTCAGCCTCCCAAAGTGCTGGGATTATAGGCGTGAGCCACCGTGCCCAGCCTCAAATGACTTCTTTCCACTAACTTCCATCCCAGTCAATATCAGGCTGACTTGGCTGCTGTATCCCTGAGGACAAGTCTGAATCCCTCTAAGTAGGCATCTGTTAGGTGGCCATCTCCGCTATCTTCTACTAACAGCACTTTTTTCCCCTGGGGAGAACAGCCACTCCCCACTCTCAGTCTTGGGCTCAGGCAGGACTCCATAGTGGGCACATGGCCTGGACTGAACAATATGAGTCTCCATTCCTCTCTCCACAGTGATTGTTTAGACACAGGCATTTGACCCAACGTGTGTTTTTAACAAAACATTTAGGACAATTCTACTAGCTATCAAGAAGACAGAGGTTGGGAAGGGCTTCTCTGCCCCTCTGATTGAAGAAACTCAGAAACAAGCCACCACAGATGGAGGCAAAGTTGAGAGAGGGTGAAAAACAGATCGCTGGTGAGATTTTTGAGCACCTGAAAGTGGCCACACTTGTAAGTTTTTATTTTATGAACCAAGCCTTTTCTTTCCCCTTGAGACAGGGTCTCACTCTGTTGCCCAGGCTGGAGTGCAGTGACGTGATCTCGGCTCATTGAAGCCTCAACCTCCTGGGCTCAAGAAATCCTCCCGCATCAGCCTCCTGAGTAGCTGGGACTTCAAGTGTGCACCACCATGCCTGGCTAATTTTTTTTGTTTTTGTTTTATAGAGATGGGGTTTCACCATGTTGCCCAGGTTTGTCTCCATGCCTGGGTTCAAGTGATCCACCTGCCTCAGCCTCCCCAAGTGCCAGGATTATAGGCATGAGCCACTGTGCCCAGCCAAGTCATTCTTTTATGTGTTGACAAAACAGCTGTATTTCTGTCACTTGCAACCTTTTTCTCAGGCTCTGAAGGGGATTGTTTGCCAAACGGTTGCAATCCTCTCCTGGTAGTCACATCCTTGAGTGTAGGGCCTTTCCACACTGACTCTGTGTTGAGCCATGTGACTTGCTTTGTCCAATGAGACAATAGCAACTGTGACAGAATCAGCTAGTAAATTGGAATATACTCTCTTGCTGCTTTTGACCCCTGTGACCACCTTCATGTGAAAAAGTCAAGAAGAGACCCATGCCCAGTTATCTCCATTGTTCCAACCAAGAGGCCAGATGACCATCAGATGTGTGGGAAGGGGGCAACCCTAGACCACCCAGTCCAGTGGAGCTGCCAGCTGACTGCAGAGATTACTTAAGCCAGCCCAGACCAGCACCGTTCTGCCAGACTCTTAGAATCATGAGAAAGAATGTTGCTATAAGCACCCATGTTTGGGGTGGTTTGTTATACAGCAAATGCTAACTGATGCAGGCTTCTTACAGGACATGGAGTGAGCTAATTTTTTCAGAATTAAACTAAATTTGGAAGACAGAAAAATTTATCACTCCAGGCAAGACAAAGATCAAAGAAAAAAAAGTGGCCAGATGCAGTGGCTCACCTCTGTAATCCCAGCACTTTGGGAGGCTGAGGTGGGTGAATCACGAGGTCAGGAGTTAGAGACCATCTGGCTAACACGGTGAAACCCCATTTATACTAAAAATACAAAAAATTAGCTGGCTGTGGTGGCACACGCCTGTAGTCCCAGCTACTCAGGAGGCTGAAGCAAGAGAAGAAACTGGGAGGTGGAGGTTGCAGTGAGCCGAGATCGCACCACTGCACTCCAGCCTGGGCGACAGAGCGAGACTCGGTCTCAAAAAAAAAAAAAAAAACAACAAAAAACCCGGGTGCCGTGGCCCATGCCTGTAATCCTATAATCCCAGCACTTTGGGAAGCTGAGACAGGCAGATCACTTGAGATCAGGAGTTTGAGACCAGCCTGGTCAACATGGCGAAACTCCGTCCCTACTAAAAGAGTACAACAATTAACCAGGTGTGGTGGTGGGTGCCTGTAATCCCAGCAACTCGGGAGGCTGAGTCAAAAGAATCGCTTGAACCTGGGAGGTGGAGGTTTCAGTGAGCCAAGATTTTGCCACTGCACTATAGCCTGGGCAACAGAACGAGACTATGTCTCAAAAAAAAAAAAAAAAGAAAAAAAGAAAGAAAGAAAGAAAAAAGAGGAAGCTCTAAGGGGTCTGCAAGTCTGCAGGGAGAGAACTAAGTCTTTTATTTTTTTTTGAGATAGGGTCTCCCTCTCTTCCCAAGGCTGGAGTGCAGTGGCTCAGTCATAGCTCACTGTATCCTCCAACTCCTGGGTTTACATAATCCTCCCACCTCAGACTTCTGAGTAGTCAGGACTATAGGCACATGCCACCACAGCCAGCTATTTTTTATTTTTGCAAAGATGGAGTCTCACCATGTTGCCCAGGCTGGTCTCAACTCCTGGGCTCAAGTGATCACATGCCTTGACCTCCCAAAGGCGTGAGCCACTGAGCTCGGCCAGAACTAAATTGTTAAGCAGTTGTGACTACGAGCAGAGCAGGTAGGGTCAAAGACAAGGAGACATCTCCTTTGGGGAGACGGGAGGGATCAGGGGACAGAGGACTTGCCTGTAGGCGGCTCTGTGGGCAGCTGGTCTTCAGGTTCTCTGGAAGGCTGGTCCAGACCTGGGGAGTGGATATACAGATTGCAACTTAACACTAAGTCGGGTGAGTTGAGATTGTACCACTGTACTCCAACCTGGTTGACAGAGCAAGACTCCATCTGCCTACCTCAGCCTCCCAAAGTGCTGGGATTACAGGCCTGAGCCACTGCACCCAGATAATTTTGTTTTTTTTTCCCGAGACAGAGTCTTGCTCTGTCACCCAGGCTGGAGTACAGTGGCGCAATCTTGGCTCACTGCAACCTCCATCACCCAGGTTCAAGCAATTCTCCTGCCTCAGCCTCCCAAGTAGCTGGGACTACAGGTGCCTGCCACCACACCCGGCTAACTTTTTTAGTAGAAATGGGGTTTCACCATGTTGGCCAGGCTGGTCTCGAACTCCTGACCTTGTGATTCACCCACTTCAGCCTTCCAGAGTGCTGGGATTACAGGCATTGAGCCACTGTGCCTGGCCAATTTTTTAATTTTTTATTTTATTTTATTTTTTAAAGAGACAGAGTCTCACTCTGTGGCCCAGGCTGGAGTGTAATGGCATGATCATAGCTCACTGCAGCCTCGACCTCCTGGGCTCAAGCTATCCTCCTGCCTCAGACTCCTGACTAGCAGGGACTACAGGCATGCACCACCATGCCTGGCCCAAAAATTAATTGTTGATGAGCACTTTCGGTGTACAAGATCCTTTTCACCTGAATTATCAATTTGTTGAATTAACCAAAAAAGACTTTGGGCTCTCGATCCCTTAATAGAAGTATAAGTTCTAAAGCAAAGGAGGCAAGTGTCATACTTTATGTTTTAGTATTCAAAGGGAAGACAGGAATGGGGTGGGGGGAAGAGCAGAGAAGATTGTAGAGATGAGAAAGTGTCCTTCCTTACATTGAGAAAAAGCCTGCTCTGTCAGGAAGAGTAAAACAGAAAGAAGAAGCTTGCAGCCGGGAGTGGTGGCTCACGCCTGTAGTAATCCCAGCACTTTGGGAGACTGAGGCAGGTGGATCACCTGAGGTAAGGAGTTTGAGACCGGCCTGGCCAACATGGTGAAACCTCGTCTCTACCAAAAATACAAAAATTAGCCAGGTGTGGTGGCATGCACCTTTAATCCCAGCTACTTGGAAGGCTAGGGCAGGAGAATCGCTTGAACCTGGGAGGCAGAGGTTGCGGTGAACGGAGATCATGCCACTGTACTCCAGCCTGAGTGACAGAGCAAGATTCTGTCACACACACACACACACACAAAAAAAAAAAAAAAAAAAAAAAAAAAAAGAAAGAAAGAAAGAAAGAAAAGAAAGGGGGAAAAAAAAAAACAAAAGAAAGAAAGAAAAAGAAACTGAGCCATAAAGATCTGTGCTATATATTATATATTTTTAGAAACTGAGACACTTGCCTATGGTCACACAACTAGGAGGTAGCAGAGAGGGGATTTGAAACCAAGCTTCTCTGAACCAGGCTCTGTAAGGATTAACCATTACAATACTGTACCTATCAGAATTGTAACATATTCATCATATTCAAGGAATTTGTCCTTCTCATCCGACTTGCTGAATTTATTGGAATAAAGTCATTCATAATATTCCCTAATTATCCTCTTAATGTCTGTGGAGTCTGTGGTAACATCCCTTCTTCCATTCCTGTTATTGGTAACTCGTATCATCTCTCTTTTTTTGTCTTAATCTGCTTTATAAATGTTACTGATTTTTTTTCAAATAACCGGCTTCCGGTTTCATTGATTTTCTCAATTGTTTTTCTGTTTTCTAATTCATTCATTTCTGCTCTTACCATTATTATTTTCTTTTTTCTTTTTACTTTGGGTTTAATTTGTTCTTTTATTAGTTTCTTTCTTTCTTTCTTTCTTTTTTCTTTTTTTTTTGAGATGGAGTTTTTGCTCTTGTTGCCCAGGCTGGAGTGCAATGGCATGATCTCCACTCACTCCAACCTCTGTCTCCCAGGTTCAAGCGATTCTTTTGCCTCAGCCTCCCAAGTAACTGGGATTACAGGCATGTGCCACCACGCCTGGCTAATTTTGTATTTTCAGTAGAGACAGGGTTTTTCCTTGTTGGTCAGCTGGTCTCGAACTCCCAGGCTTAGGTGATCCACCTGCCTTAACCTCCCAAAGTGCTGGGATTACAGGCGTGAGCCATTCTTTCTTAAGATGAAAACTTAGAATATGCATTCGAGGTTATTCTCAAGGAAAAAAAAAAAAAAAAACTAGGCCAGGCGTGGTGGCTCACACCTGTAATCCCAACACGTTGGGAGGCCAAGGCAGGTGGATCACCTGAGGTCAGGAGTTCAAGACTGGCCTGGCCAACATGGTGAAACCCCGTCTCTACTAAAAATACAAAAAATTAGCCAGGCGTGGTGGCACATGCCTGTAATCCCAGCTACTTGGGAGGCTGAGGCAGGAAAATTGCTCAAACCCAGGAGGCGGAGGTTGCAGTGAGCTGAGATGGCACCATTGCACTCCAGCCTGGGCAACAAGAACAAAACTGTGTCTCAAAACAAAAACAAACAAAAACTGGCCAAGCGTGGTGGCTCACGCCTGTCATCTCAGCACTTTGGGAGGCCAAGGCAGGTGGATCACCTGAGGTCAGGAGTTCAAGACTAGGCTGGCCAACATGGTGAAACCCCGTCTCTACTAAAAATACTAAAATTAGCCAGACATGGTGGCACATGCCTGTAATCCCAGCTACTTAGGAGGCTGAGGCAGGAGAATTGCTTGAGCCAGGGAGGCGGAGGTTGTAGTGAGCCAAGCTTGCGCCACTGCACTCCAGCCTGGGTGATAGAGCGAGACGCCATCTCAAAAATAAAAAATAAGGCCCGGCGTGATGGCTCAGGCCTATAATTCCAGCACTTTGGGAGGCCAAGGTGGGTGGATCATGAGGTCAGGAGTTCGAGACCAGCCTGACCAACATGGTGAAACCCCGTCTCTATTAAAAATACAAAATTAGCTAGGCATGGTGGCACATGCCTGTAATCCCAGTTACTTGGAAGGTTGAGGCAAGAGAATCGCTTGAACCCGGGAGATGAAGCTTGCAGTGAGCCAAGATCGTACCATTGCACTCCAGCCTGGGCAACAAGAGTGAAACTCCGTTTCAAAAAAATAAAATAAATAAAAAATAAAATAACTAAAATAAGCACTTAATGCTATATATTTCCCTCTAAGTACTGCTTTAACTGCAACCTCAAATTTTCATATGTTTTCATTTTCATTTAATTCAAACTGTTTTCTAATTTCCCTTGGTCATTAATCACATTCAGACAGTATGGGTTGTGGTTAACGGCTGGTCTCAAGTTCATCTGCCCGAGTTTCAGTCTCGTCTTTATCTTTTACTAGCTGTGTGACCTTGGACAATTTGTTTAACAGCTCTAGGCCTCCGTAACTCATCATAAAAAGGGAATTGTATTGACTTCACTGTACTACCCTACACATCCTCTGAGGCACACTCCAACCTGCCCAAGCCTTCCTTCCCACCTGGGGTAGTGATGGAAAGCTGGGTCCCCTTGTCAGCCAGTCCACTGTCTCCCAAGGCATTGCTGGCCAGCAGCCAGACCTTGTATCGTGTAGAAGGCTGCAGACCAGTCAGTGTGAAGGTGGTGGCCTGGGGTGGTAGGACATCCACATAGTGGAACCCTGGAGTCCCCAGGGCCTCGTACCTGCAGAACAGGGGAGACAGTAAGTTCAGGGAAGTGCCCCAGCCCATTGGCTGCCTCCCCTTCCTTCCTGCCTCAACAAGGACCCACCTGATGCAGAACCTCTGTGGCAGGCCCCCATCAAAGCCAGGCTTCCACTCCAGCTCCACAGAGTGTGGGGTCAGACTCACAACCTTTAATCCTGATGGAGGGTCAGGGCAGCCTATGCGGAGAAAGATGGGAAAGCAGTCAGAGGATACAAAAGAATCCCAGAAGATTCTGTCCAAGTTTTCCCTAGGAATGATTTTAAATATACTTCTCATTGTTCACGGTATAGTCATGTTCTATAAGGTCACTGTGAACACTCCTCTGGCAAACACCAAACTGTTCCTAAAATCCCAGTACTTTGTGAGACCAAGGCTGGAGGATTGCTTGAGCCCAGAAGTTTGAGACCAGCCTGGGCAACATAGCAAGACCCTGTCTCAAATTAAACATTACAATTAAAAATAATTTTAAAAAGAAGTAAGTGAAAACAAAACCAAAAGAAACAGAAAAAAAAAAATTCAAGACCGAATGGTTGCTTCTATGGAAAATGAAGGTTAGGTTTCTTTCTTTTTTCTTTCTGTCTTTTTTTTTTTTAGATAGTGTTTCACTCTTATTGCCCAGGCTAGAGTATAGTGGTGCAATCTTGGCTCACTGCAAACTCTGCCTCCTGGGTTCAAGCAATTCTCTTGCCTCAGTCTCCCAAGTAGCTGGATTACAGGTGCCCACCACCATGCCCAGTTAATTTTTTGTATTTTTAGTAAAGACAAGGTTTCACTATGTTGGCCAGGCTTGTCTTGAACTCCTGACCTCAGGTGATCCACCCACCTTGGCCTCCCAAAGTGCTAGTATTACAGGCATGAGCCACCGCATCTGGCTTGGTTAGGTTTCTTTTCTTCTTCTTTGAGATGGAGTCTTGCTCTGTTGCCCAGGCTGGAGTGCAGTAGCCCCATCTCAGCTCACTGTAACCTCAACCTCCCAGGTTCAACAATTCTCCTACCTCAGCATCCCGAGTAACTGGGATTACAAGTGCGTGCCACCACGCCCAGCTATTTTTTTTTTTTTTTTTTTTTTTTTTTTTTTTAGTAGAGACGGGGTTTCACCATACTGGTCAGGCTGGTCTGAAACTCCTGACCTTGCGATCTGCCCACCTCAGACTCCCAAAATGCTGGGATTACAGGCATGAGCCACCACACCTGGCTAATCCTAGTATTTTTATGCCACTGTTAGGAAGAGAAAGAATTCTGTTTCCTCTGGGAATTCTAACAGACCACTATGAGAGCCCTTAGAATAAAGCCAACACAGAGGTATGCAGACATAACAATGGAGAGGGCTGGGTGTGATGACTCACACCTGTAATCCCACCACTTTGGGAGGCTGAGGCAGGCACATCACCTGAAGTCAGGAGACCAGCCTGGCCAACATGGTGAAACCCCGTCTCCACTAGAAATACAAAAATTAGCTGGGTGTGGTGGCGGGCACCTGTAATCTCAGCTACTTGGTAGGCTGAGGTGAGAGAATCACTTGAATCCAGAAGGCGGAGGTTGCAGTGAGCCAAGATTGCGCCATTGCACTCCAGCCTGGGTGACAAGAGTAAAGCTCTGTTTCAACAACAACAAAGAATGGAGAGTTGCTGATGACAGCTGATCCTAGCTCCAGAAACCCCTGAAAATCCATTTTTCAGTTACTTGAGCTAATAAGTACCCCCTCTCCATCTTTCTTTTCTTTTTCTTTTGCCTTTGTTGTGGGTCTCCCTGAAGATCCAGTCTCCACTAGGATTTTCAAGGCAGGCAAAAACTCCAGCCTCACATACACACATATTCTCAGGTTTCAGAAACATGGGCAGCCCGGGGCCAATCAGGGATGTGAGAATGGATCCAAGGAGCACCCCTCCCCAACACCCTCACAGCCCTCCATACTGATGCTGATGAGTTGAACGTTGGTTTAGTCCGAGCCTAGGGAGTTGGTGGTTGTGCATGTGAAGAGGGCATAATCCTGGGCTGCAGACATGTTGGCAATGGTCAAGAGGCTGCTGTGGACACCGCCCTGCTGGTATGTGTGCTCCGTGTATCTAGAGAGAAGGTAGGGCACCACTCACCCTTTCATTCACCCAACCACTTATGCTTGGAATCATCTATACAGACATCCATTCATTTAACCATCTGCCTATCTATCCATTCATCCATTAATCTTTTCATCCACTCATCCATTCACTTACTCATTCCTCCACGCATTCATCGTCCTTCTCTGCACCCTTCTCTGCAGGGACTCAGGGAGGGGAAATGGGGCTGGAGGTCCAGACCTGGGGCTGGAGTGCTGCCTGGCTGGGCCTGGGCTCACCTGGGATCTTGGAGGTCCAGAGGGACCCCATTTTTGGTCCAAGTGAAAACGATGTTGGGGACACCTCGGGCACGGCAGTGGAGGGTAGCAAAACTGGTGCTGTCCCCAGCTGCAGCCACCTTAGGGGAGTGGGGTGCTCCACCTGGGGGGCAACTGGGAGGGGATGGGAGGTCAACATGAACTATGTGGGAGACATGAGGGCTGTGGGTTCAGTGGCAGGTCTTAAAGTCAGGTGTTTAGGTGATACCCACATCTGACAACAAGACGGACCAGCCCTCGTGCTGGAGGTGCCACCCCGTTGTCCAAGATGCACTGGTAAGCACCAGTCTGGGCCAGTTTGGCCTGGTGAATCCACAGGCGCCCCGTAGGTCCCTTGGATATCTTCTCCATGTCATCCAGGCTCTGGTCCTCCTCATCTTCTCCCTGGAGGCCTGAGTCAAGAATTGTCCTCCCAGTCTAGCCCCAGATCCATCACTGCCCAAACTGTGCCTTTTTTAGCCTCATTCTCCTAGACACAATCACCCTCCACAGAGGTACTGAAGAAAAAAAAAATCTCCTGTCATCCATCTATCCATTTACCCAATCCATCTTTTTATCCACCAATCCAGGCAACCACCTACCCATCCATTCACCCAACCACTTATGCTTGGAACCATATATCCATCCATTCATTCATTTATCCATCTGCTTATCTATCCATTCATCCATTTACCTTTCCATCCACTCATCGGTTTACTCACTCATTTCTCCACCCATTTGTCTTCTTTCTCTGCACCCGTGTATCCACCCTTGTAGCTCTCCACCCATTCACACAACTATTCACTCATGCTTGCACACCCATAAATACATGGATCTGTTCAGACATTTACCCAGCTACCTATTTATTCATCTCTCCATTGATTTTTCCACCCATCCATTCATCAATTCATCTATCATCCTTCCATAGATATCTTTCCTCTGCTGGTGTATCCATTCATCCATCTACTCTCTATCTATCCACTGATTTTTCTCCTTCAATCATCTTCTCACCCATCCACTCACCCATTTATCCATCCTTTCACTTGTCCATCTGTTCCTCCATCCACTAACTCATTCATCCACTTGTTCATCCACTTACCTACCTATTGACCCATCTATCCATCTACCCACCCACTCGCCTGACTGTCTACCATTCAACCATCCATTCATTTTGCCACCAACAGTTATTCGTTCTGGGAGCATGCCCTGACGAGTATATAGTTATACAGGATCATACAGATGTACGTGGTCCCCACTCCCAAGGAACTCACAGTCAAGAAACCACAACCCTTTGACCCCACCTCCATTCACCAAAGGCTAGGTCCTCACCAGTCTCTCCCAGCTGAACATGCCTGGGAGGATGGGATTGGCATCAACAGTGCAGACTATATCCACAGAACCCCCAACGTTCACCTCAGTGGGGTCCTGGAGGGCACGGATGGTGGGAGCATCCGGTGGAAGGCAGAGGCTTGGGGAAGGCACTTGGGACCAGACAGGTCTCCGTGGGAGAGGGCCCCAGGTGGGAGGGATGTCTTAGGGGTTCCAGAAAAGTTAGAGATGTGGACACAATCTGCCCTTAATACGAGAGAGTTGGAGGAGAGTTCTCAAGGTTAGCGAGGTTGTCTCCACCCTCCACTATGCCTCTGTGATAATTAGAGTGGGTTGGGTGGGCTTCCAGAATTGTGGGGGGGGGGGGGGGCTTCTACAGAATGGGCTCCCATTCCTGACGGGAGCAGCTTCCGAGGTTAGGTGGGCCCCCTCTCTGGGCAGAGATTCCACACTGAGTCTCTCTAGTGGAAGGGGCTCTGCAGTGGGCATGGTTACACCGCAGCGGGACTTCCAGAGCCAGAGCGGGAGGGTTCCAGGATGGGTGGCTATCCCCGGGTGGGCGGAGCTCCCACAATGAAGAGACTCCACATTGGGCAAGGTTCCTTTGGTGGGTGTGGTTTCCATGGTGGGCGGGACTCACAGTGCACGTCCAACCGCAGCAGCGCTTCTGCGGTGCTCTCGGAGTTCTGGCAGTGCAGCTGATAGAGGCCGTCATCCGCGCAGGTCACATTCCACAGATGGAGAGCCCCGCTAGACAGGATGCGATGCCGGGGGCCGCCCACTGGGGAAGGCCAGAATAAAGGACCTGGCAGGCCCTCCCATTCCCGGGACCCCTCCCCATGCCCACTTCCCTCACCTGGACTGAGGCGATAGCCGCGGAAGGTCCAGTTGAAGGCCTCGGGGGCAGGGTGAGCGGACACGGACACGGGCAGCAACGCCTCACCCTGCTCCACCGCGGTCACCACCAGCACCTGCTGCCCCAGGAACTCTGGACGGTCTTCAGAGGCGGCGCCGCAGGGAGTCAAGATTATTGTCAAGGTCAGGATCAAGGACAGATTGGAGATCAGGCACAGGTTCAAGGGTTAAAGTTGGGGGATCACTACAGGGTTTAAGGTTGTGGACAAGGTAACAAGTTCAGAACTGAATTCAGGGGTAAAGTTCAGGATAGAAATTAGAATACAGTTTAGGAACAGAGTAGAAGCCAGCATCAGGTTGAAGGATGGAAAGAGGGGTCATGATAGGGATCGGGGTTAGGAGAGAGGACAAAGGCAATATGGGAGTGGGCAGGATAGGATTTGGCCCAGGACCACTGGTCAGGATGAAGGTAGGGAGTTTCAAGTTTCAGGATGTTAATGATAGAGTGATAGTGTCAAAGCAAAGACCCAGGCCAGGCTCAGTAGCTCATGCCTATACTCCCAGAACTTTGGGAGGCCAAGGCAGGAGGATCACTTGACTCAAGGTGTTCAAGATCAGCCTGGGCAACTTAGAGAGATACCATCTCTATTTAAAATTAAAAGTACAAAAAATCAGCCTAGTGTAGTGGGATGCGCCTGTAATCCCAGCACTTTTGGAGGCCAAGGCAGGAGGATTGCTTCAGCCCAGGGGTTCAAGACCAGCTTGGGCAACACAGTGAGGCCCTGTTGCTACAAAAAAATTAAAATAAACTAGCCCAAAGTGGTAGTGCACACCTGTAGTTTCAGCTACTCAGGAGGCTGAGGTAGCATCACTTGAGCTCAGAAGTTGGAGACTGCAGTGAGCTATGATTGCACCACTGCATTGCAGCCGGAGCCACAGAGGGAGACTCCATCAAAAAGAGAGAGAGAGAGAGAAATAGAGAGGGAGAGGAGAGGGGGAGGAGAGGGAGAGGAGAGGGAGAGGAGAGGGAGAGGAGAGGAGAGGAAGAGGCCGGGCGTGGTGCCTCACGCCTGTAATCCCAGCACTTTGGAAGGCCAAGGCGGGCGGATCACCAGGTCAGGAAATCGAGACCATCTTGGCTAACACGGTGAAACCCCGTCTCTACCAAAACTACAAAAATAAAATTAGCCAGGCATGGTGGCAGGCGACTGTAGTCCCAGCTACTCCGGAGGCTAAGGCAGGAGAATGGCGTGAACCATGGGAGGCGGAGCTTGCAGTGAGCCGAGATCATGCCACTGCACTCCAGCCTGGGTGACAGAACCTTCAAAAAAGTAAAAAAGGGGGGTGGTGGAAGACGCAAGGAGTAGGTTAGGGTCAGGAAGGCATCAAGAGGACCTTTTAGGCCGGGGCACATACACAGCACGTTGAGGCAATAGAAGGAGCTCACGGTTTCGCGGAGCTCCGTGTGCTGTGGGCGCGGCAGGTCACACGTTGGCCATGATCGCGGGATGACACTTGCAGAAGGACGCTTCTGGCCGCGGGGAGCCTTTGAACGGGGCTCTCCTGGGCGGGGCGGCCAAGCCCTCCATCCTGTGGACCCCGGGTGAGGCCAGGGTTGGGAGCAGAGCCAGAGGCTGGAGAGGGGCTAGGCGCGGGCGGGACACGCGTGGAGGGGGCGAGGCCAGAGAGGGGCGGGGTCCCTCGCACTCCCACCTCTCGCCTTCCTTGTCCCGGGACAAGCTGACCTGCGAGTTGCTGCTAACGCTGATGCACGTCAAGTTTAAGGCATCCCCCAGGCGCAGTGCGGATGCGTTGACCAGGATCATCACGTTAGTTGGGGGAACTGGGAGAGGGGATTGGAGGAGGGAGACTCAGAGATTAGGGGCGGCCTGGTCTGCGTCCATCCCGCCTGCACCCCAGGCTCCGTCCAGTCTCGGGTACCCCACCCCGCCCCCGCCCGCACCCCCCCGAGTCCAGGGTTTGCTGGGTCCCTGCCCCACCTGGCTCTGTCCCCCACCTCGTCCTGCCCCCGGGCCTCAGCCTTGTGCGCCCTCACACTGCACAGACAGCTGCGTGGACGCGCTGAGCTGGCCAGCCTTGCACGTGAACTTGGCCTGGTTGTCCGACGGCCCTGTGACCAGCACCAGCTCTCGGGAGAAGGTGCTCCCAGATTTCTCCACGTTGCCGACTCAGTCGCAGTGCGCGAGTCCTATGGGGCGGGAGTGACTGGGGGCCGTAGGCAGCCCTGCCGCTTACACCAACCCCCAACTCCCACACCCTGCCCACTGGGTTGGTGCCGCCAGCCCAGACAAAGCCTTTTGGTGATACCGAGAAACACCCCCATCAGCGCCACCCTCCTAAGGCAAAGCAGTGGGGAGTGGAACTGAGTGACCCCCGCCCTGGAGTCTCTCCCGCCTCCCCGGATCCCTGTGCACGGCAGTTTTGGGGATCTGAATCCGCCTTCTGTACCACACCCAACCCCCGCTCCGCCTCTGTAGCCACCTGCAGGCCCTCAGCGCACTCCTCAAAATCTATTTCTGCTCTGTTTACCCAACACCACGTGCAGGAAACTCCCTTGAAATTCCCAGGCCTTTCCCAGAATGCCTCAGTTCCTTTTCTTAAAATTCCCACTGTCCCCAAAGATTTCCTTTGAAATTTTCCATAATTCCAGTGCCTTTCCATAGATTACTTTCTTTTTTTTATTGTTGCTGCTGCACAAATTAAACTGTCCATAGTTTCTGAATCTTTCCCGATATTATAATATCTTATAATCCTAGTCTTTTAACAGATTTCTTTATGTTGACCAGATTCTCAGCACTTCCCCAGAATTCCATCCTATTAAAATGAAACTCCATTGTCATTTCTATAATTCCTAGTCTTCCCCCCAAATTTTTCAACTAGCTCCCTAACTTCCCAGGATTTTCCTAGAATTAAGCTTCTCTTTCATTTTAATGAAATTTCATTTTCTTACCTCCAAATCCCAAGAATTCGATTTAATACTAATGAATTTTCGATAGTCTGTGGAATTACTAGCTTTTCTCCAAATTTTCTTTTTCTTTTTCTTTTTTTCTGGGATTCAAGTCTTTCCCTAAAATTCCTGACATTTCACCTGAATTCTGAGATTTTTCACTAGAATTTTCCATAATTTTAACGAAATTACCTTTTCTCTAGAATACCTAATCTTGATTCAGAATTCCAATTTTTATCCTAGAATTCTCACTGTTTCCCCAGAATTTTCCTAGGATTCCATTTAATTCTCATGGCATTTGTGTCTTTCCTGATTCCCTGCCAAACCTCAGAATCTCTAGTACTTTTCAAAAAATTTAATCTTTTTCCAAGATTGCCCAAGATTCTGAAGGAAAGAAGGGGGCCTGGTCCTTCCCCCACATTCCTGGCCACCCCCATAGCCCTGGTGTGGCACCAACCTTGTACCATGTGAGGGAGGGTGCTCTGGGTTACCCCCGATGGCCAAACACACCAGCCTCACCCGGGTCCCAGCCCAGAGCTTCTGCCCCTCTGGGGCACCCTCAATCCACTGTTTCTGGGCGTGATCTGAGAGGAGAGGCAGGAAGAATGACTTTTTCTCTGGGCTGGGTCCTGAGGCTTGGGGGCACTGCTGGGCAAGGGCAGACACTCACATTTTATGTTCAGGGTGAGCGACTTCTTGAACGTCTCCTTTGTGAAGGCTTCACTGAAGGCCTCATATGTGAGGGTCAGACCGTTGTCCTCCTGCCGCGCCAGGAATGTCAGGTTGGACATGGAGATATAACCACCATACAGTCCCTGGCAGGGAGTGAGCTTCAGATGTGGGGAGTGCAGCACCCCTATCCATCGTGCTAGAGGCCTGAGTCCATCCCAGTCCCTAGCAGGGACACATGAGCCATCTCTACCTCCCCCTCTGTTGGACCCATGGTCCTCAAGGAGAAAGCCCCCAGGCTGCTGGACCCATCCCTTTCCCAATCCACGAGTCATGCCCTCAGCACCCCCCATGCTCAGACCCAGGATCCTGGCCCCCGTCTCACATCCATGATCGTCTCCTCCATGGGCAGCAGCTGCCACCAGCCCAGCCACCATCGTAGCAGGACCCATGGGCAACTGGACTTGCTGACACAGGAGAGTGTCACTTTCTTGTTCTCAACCTGGGATGCAGATCCCAGGATTGTAATGGCACTAGGGGGAACTGCAGGGACAGAGAGGGAAGACACTAAGCTGAGCTGAATTTCTCACAGACCAGCCCAGACAGAACAACAGGACTGGAGACAGATGCTGAGATCTTTGGCATCCAGTAGGCATAATTTGGGGGCACACATAGATGGTTCTCTGAGGCACAGACTGACAGGTGGGCAGCTGGCACCAGGACTCACAGGTGACCTGCAGCATGATGCTGCGCTCCTGGGTCCCTGCAGACAAGCTGTTATGGGCCTCGCAGCTGAGCTGTGCTCCATGGTCTTCTGGCCTCATGGTCATCACCAGCACACTGCGGGCCACGGCCTGGGTGTGCTCTGTGCCCCACGCTGTGGACACCGGCTGTCCATTCTGGAGACAGGGACAGGCCTGGGCCAGCTCAGGACCAGCTCCCAGCCCCCGCTCTCCCCACAGTTCCCATGCCCGCGTCTGCCCTCACCTTCAGCCACTGCAGTGTGGCTAAGGGATTCCCCCTTTGGGCCACACATGGCAGCTCCAAGCTCTGTCCTGCCCGCACGTGCCCCTCATCCAAGCCTGACCACTCGAAGACAGGGGGTCCTGGAGGGACTGGGAGATATCAGTCACTCAATGGGCCTGGAGTAGCCCATCCACTCTTTCCAGGCCCCACAACCTGCTTTTGAAACCCCATGTTTCTCTGAGTGCCTGAATTTCCGTAATCCCTGTGATTCTCCTATACCCCCCAGTGCCTGCGCGCCATCCTCAGCGCCCTAATTGGCCCAGTTCTCCACTTACACAGAACATTCACGGTGAATGAGGCCTTGATGGGGGCCTCCAGTGCTGGGCTAGACGCCTCACAGACTAGCAACTGCTCATTATCCGAGCTCCGGTGTGTCACCCTGGGATAAGAATTCACGATTCTGGAGTCAGAGTCATCATCCAAAATTTGGGGAGTCAGGGAGAAGAGGTGGGGATGCCACCTCTGGTCCCCACACCTGGTCTAAGTCCCCATGCCGATCTCCTCTGGGATCCGGGGTTCCATGGGAGAGATTCTGGGAGTGAGTAGCGAGAACTGGAGCCTAGAGAAACCCACATCTGATCAAAAATTCAGTGCCTGGGACTCTGGAACTGAGGTTCCCATGAAGTTTTTTTGTTTATTTGTTTGTCTTTTGAGACAGAATTTGGCTCTGTCGCCCGGGCTGGAGTGCAGCAGTGCGATCTCAGCTCACTGCAACTTCCACTTCTTGGGTTCAAACGATTCTCCTGCCTCAGCCCCCTTACGAACTAGGAGTATAGGCATGCGCCACCATGCCAGGCTAATTTTTGTATTTTTAGTGAAAACAGGGTTTCACCATGTTGACCCAGTTGATCTTGAACTCCTGACCTCAGGTGATCCACCCACCTCAGCCTCCCAAAGTGTTGGGATTACAGGCATGAGCCACCACCCCTGTTCCCTGTGAAGAAGTTTTGAGAGTCAGCTTTGAGAGTTCCCCATGAAGCAGCATTGGGTTGCAGATTTTCATACCTAGCCCAAGCTTCATGCTTGCATCCCTGGGGTCTGTGGTTCCCATGAGGAAAATTAGGGGTCATGGCTGGGGGGTTTTTTCAGTTTCCACACCTGGCTGTGGCCTCCACAGTGAAGAGCTTCTGCTGGGAGCCCTCGTTCACGTTTGCAGAGATGTTGGATAATGTCTGTCCACCTTGGGGCAACAAGAGGGCTAGAGCGGTTCTGGGCTCCCCACAAGATAGATTCTGGGGAGCATGGCCTGGAAGTCCTCAGAGTGGATGTGATGTCCCCTCCCTCCTGGTTCTAGAGGAAAAGGGCCTGAGGCACAGCTGCATCCCCTCCCGACTTTCTGGACTGCCTGAAGGCTGCAATCTTCAGTGCTGGGTCGTGGGTCTCCCCACTCCTCTCAACTCCTTGCTGGGTTGTACCATGCACCCCATCCCTCAGCTTCTCATGTCTGTACCAGCGCTACTGCCCATATCTCTATCTGGTCCTCAGCCTTGTGCTGGATGCCACCTCCTCAATGTGCCCTCCCATCCACCAGGTCCCACACTGGCCTCAGCATCTCCCCACACCTTCTCCTGGGTCCCCATCCCAGGGATGACATCTTTTCTGGGGCCCTTAGGAGGGCACTGGTCAGGAACACACACCCTTCCCACTCCAGAGGCTTCATGCTGCCCCCTGCCACCCAGTTCACCCTCACTCACTCAGGAGAATGGTGATGTCAGGTGCTGGCTTCGCGTCGCCAGACAAACAGCTGACCACGTACTCTTGCCCAGCTACCCAGGTGACCATGGTGTCTGCCTCCAGGGTCAGGTGGAGCAGCTTGGGAGGAACTGGTGAGAAGGGTCTGGGGTAAGCTTCCAGCACTGAGAAGGATTTGAAGATTGGAGCTTGGTACCGAGGGTCTGGGAGAGGAGAGGCCGGGAGCTTGGACTCCTGGGTCCTGGGGGTCTGTCACCCATACCCAGGATGGAGAGGATCACTCTGGGAGACACGAGCTCGGGTCCCATCTCGGAGTGGCCGAGCTGGCACTCATATTCCGCGTCATCGCTGAGGTCACAGGCCTCGATGTGCAGGTGAAATTCACCTGCAGGGGGAGCCAGAGGTCAGGGTTGCAACTTGGGCTGGTGGCTGAGGGTCTCAGGCTCTGATCCCTTACCTAGTCTAGCAGGGTCCTCTTCCAGGCGGTACCTCGGGAAGCCTGGGATCCTGGGGTCGGGGCCCAGGAGCAGCCCATCTTTGGCCCATTGCACTGCACTGCCAGGGGTGCTGACCCCACACCACAGCTCCACCGAGGCCCCCTCCACCACTGTAAGGTTTTCAGGCAGGGCCCAGAAGCCCCAGGGGATGGAGGCAGGAATCGCCAACCGCACCAGGCCTGGGGACACAGCAGGGTGCAAGGAAAGGGCAGAGGGTTTGTCTAGGGAAGGTAAGTGGGAAATGGGGGCCACCTGGCACTGGGTACAAGGCTGGGATCCCACTCACCTTCAGTCAGCAGCCCCAGGAGCAGGAGAGGAGCCTTGAGCATCGTCCTCAGGGCCATCACAGGTTCCCCTACTGTTACCCCCACAGTGCCCGCAGCCAGCCACCTGCGTCTGTCTGGCTCTCTCTGGGTCCCTCTCTCTGTGTCTCTGCCATCTGCTTTTCTTTTTATCTTTCTTTCCATTACTCTCCTCCCTTTCTCTGTTTTCCTCTTCTCCTGTCAGTGTCTCTATCTCTGTCTTGCTCTCTCAGTCTCAATCTCTGAGTCTCTTTCTCTGTCCCTTTAAAATAATTTTTTTTCTTTTTTTTTTTTTTTAGAGACAGGGTCTCACTATGTTGGCCAGGTTGATCTCAGACTGTTTCCCTCAAGCCATCCTCCCGCCTTGGCCTTCCCAAGTGTTGGGATTACAGGCATGAGCCACTGCCCCCAGACTGTCTCTTTATCTTTCCATCTTTCTCTCTTTGTCTAAGGCATTCTCTCTCCTTTTTTCTGTCTCGTCCTCTCTCTCTCTCTCTCTCTCTCTCTCATCTTCTCTCCTGCCACCCCTCACCCCTGCTCCTTGTCTCACTACTCACGGTCTCTCAAGAAGGACCTGCAGCCCAGAGTCTAGCAGGCCAGGAGCCTAGGAGAGCAATGAGGCTGATGCAGGCACTGGTAGAGTCGACCCTGCTCTCTGACCCAACTTGAGCTCATCCTCACAGTGCAACCTCCCCCAGGTGCCCTCCAGAGCCCCCAGCTCTGGCCTCTGCCCAGCAGGCTCCTCCCAGCCAGCTGGGCTGGAGCATAAAATCCCCTGTCAGCACATGCCAGGTGTGTTCCTCGGTGCCTCCCCAGCCTCCATGACCCCAGGGCCTGGCTTAGGCTGGGAAGATGGGAGAAGTCAGACCTAGGTGGTCTCCCAGCTCAGCAGGGGAGCAGCCAGCTGGGCCCCCAGCTCTTCCCTGTCCTGATACATGACCTTGGGAAGTCCCTTTCTTTCTTTCTTTTTTTTTTTTTTCTCGAGGTAGTCTTGCTCTGTTGCTCAGGCTAGAGTGCAGTGGCATGATCTCGGCTCACTGCAGCCTCCACCTCCCATGGCTTGAACCTCCCAAGTTCAAGCAATTCTCCTACCTCTGTCTCCCAAGTAGATGGTACTATAGTCATACACCACCAGGCCTGGCTAATTTTTGTATTTTTACTAGAGACGGGGTTTCATCATGTTGACCAGGCTGGTCTTGAACTCCTGACCTCAGGTGATCCATTTGCCTCGGCCTCCCAAAATGCTGGGATTACAGGCATGAGCCACCACACCTGGCCTCCCTTCCTTTCTTGAGTAGACATTAGCAACTAAATGATGTCAGGGATCTCTGCTGGGGAGTATGCAAGAGTGAGTGTGAGAGACTGGGAGAGTGTAGGAGAGAGGGAAGATATCCATGTGTGTACATGGGTGTGAGAGTGGGGAAGGTTAGAGTGAACTGTGATCTGTAATAAGCACATAGAGAGCATGTGTGTGACAGTGTCTTACATGGGAGTGCACAGGGTGTGGGCAGGAGTAAAAGGCAGAGTCCAATTCTGCCGGCCCCCAGTATGGGTGCAGTGTGAGCCCAGAGTGGGCGCCCTTTGGCAAGGACTGCATGAGCTTTCTTCTGTCTCTTTTTCTTGCCATCTCCCCCATCTCTTCTTTCCTTCTCCATGTCTCTCTCTCTCCCTCCCTCTATCCATCTTGATTTATCTTTCTTTCTTTTGAGATGGAATCTTGCTCTGTTGCCCAGGCTGGAGGGCAGTGGCATGATCTTGGTTCATTGCAGCCTCAACTTCCTGGGCTCAAGTGATCCTCCTGCCTCAGCCTCCTGAGTAGCTGGGACTACAGGTACGCACCACTACTCCAGCTAATTTGTAAAAATTTGTGGCCAGGCGCGGTGGCTCAAGCCTGTAATCCCAGCACTTTGGGAGGCCGAGACGGGCGGATCACGAGGTCAGGAGATCGAGACTATCCTGGCTAACACGGTGAAACCCCGTCTCTACTAAAAAATACAAAAAACTAGCTGGGCGAGGTGGCGGGCGCCTGTAGTCCCAGCTACTTGGGAGGCTGAGGCAGGAGAATGGCGTAAACCCAGGAGGCAGAGCATGCAGTGAGCTGAGATCCGGCCACTGCACTCCAGCCTGGGTGGCAGAGCAAGACTCCATCTCAAAAAAAAAAAAAAAAACAAATTTTGTTTGTAGAGACAGGGTCTTGCTGTATTGCCCAGGCTGGACTGCAGTGGTGTGGTCATGGCTCACTGCAGCCTCAAACCTCCTGGACTCAAGTGTTCTTTCTGCCTCAGCCTCCTGAGTAGCTGGGACTACAGGTCCACATCAGCATTCTGGCTTTTTTTTTTTTTTTTTTTTTTTGAGAGGGAGTCTTGCTCTGTCACCCAGGCTGGAGTGCAATGGTACGATCTTGGCTCACAGCAACCTCCGCCTCCCAGGTCCAAGCGATTCTCCTGCCTCAGCCTCCCGAGTAGCTAGGAATACAGGCATCAGCCACCACACCAGGCTAATTTTTGTATTTTTAGTAGAGACGGGGTTTCACCATGCTGGCCAGGCTGGCCTTAAACTCCTGACCTCAGGTAACCCACCTGCCTTGGCCTCCCAAAGTGCTGGGATTACAGGTGTGAGCTACTGCACCTGGTCACTTGGCTAATTTTTTTAAAATGCTTTTGCAGAGACAGTGTCTTGCTATGTTGCCCAAGCTTGTCTGGAACTCCTGGGCTCAAGCAATCCTCCCATCTCGACCTCCCAAATTACTAGGATTACACCTAGTACCTTGATTTGTCTTTTTTTCTTTTTGTTTTCTTTTCTTTTCTTTTTTTTTTTTTTTTTTTGAGATGGAGTTTCGCTCTTGTGGCCCAGACTGGAGTGCAGTAGTGTGATTTCGGCTTAATGCAACCTCCGCCTCCAGGGTTCAAGCGATTCTGCTGCCTCAGCCTCCCTAGTAGCTGGGATTATGGGCATGCGTCACCACGCCTGGCTGATTTTTTGTATTTTTAGTAAAGATGGGGTTTCTCCATGTTGATCAGGCTGGTCTTGAACTCCTGACCTCAGGTGATCCGCCCACCTCAGCCTCCCAAAGTGTTGGGATTACAGGTGTGAGCCATCATGCCCAGCCGATTTATCTTTCTATGTTTCTCCACCTGTTTGAGACTCTCTCTCTCTCTCTCTGTATTAAGTGGTTAAATCTGTCAATCCTTATTTCACTGTCTCTCCGTCTCTAAATGTCTCTGTTCTCACTTCTGTCGCTCCCCACACCCCACACTCTGTCTCACACACACCAGGAGCTCCATAAATATTTGTTCTTAGCCGCAGTCTGACCACGCCTCTTTCTCTTATGTGTCTCTCCATCTCTGAGTGGCTCCCCTCATCACATCCCTGGTTTTTATAACCACATGCTGGTAGGCCTGCCCTCCCCGTGTGCACATACACTTGCCTGGGATAAGATTCTTCTGCCTGCTTATCTCCTGCAGGAATTGGAAATGCTAATTTTCTCCCTGCCTCCCCAAGAACTCCCCCCAACCTGCATCTCATTCCCCAGGAAGGAGATGAGGCATCTGGCCCCAGCCCCCAGCTTCATCCTCCATGCTGGCCTTCCCTCTTCCCTCACATGCTTGACTCCTTGCCCTCCTCCCACCTCCCCTCTCCCAACTGTCCCCTACACCCCCTGGGAAATGGGCTGGATGCCGAGCTGGGGGGGCGGTGGCTCTGTCCTGGGGGCCCTTGCCAGATGGTGTCCCTAGGGGCCAGAGCATGGAGCCAATACCCACGTCCACTGCCAGCTCCCCAGAAGCCCCCATATTCCTTTCCCCTATCATAGCCCCCCTCCCCCTCACTCCAGAAGTAGTATCTAACCTAATTTTTATGGCAATCATTTTCTTGCTTTCCTTTCTGAATTTATTACCCCCAAGTTTGCAGTGACTCTGGGTTGGGAGGGAGTTAGAGTCTCTATCGGCCCAGTACACACTCTTTAATAGTGTCTTCCCACTAAATGTGTGGACCAGTCAGAACCATGGCGTACTGCCTCCTCCCTGACTCCAGGGTGGTCCCGGTACTGGATATCAGGGAATGCAGCCAATGGCCAGCATGACCTCCACATTAGGCCCGTGGACCTAGAGGATGAACATCATATGAATGTCAGGCTAAACAAGCAGGCCCCCGCTTGAGACCAGCCCAACTGCACGTGCTGGGTAAGGACCTCCCCCATTTGTCCCCTGGGAGCCCAAGGGGGCAGCCAGTACTAGCTGTGAGTAGCAGAGTCCAGGGAGCCCAGGGGAGTGGTCAATTGGAGCTGAGAGGATCAGGATCCATCTCTGACCCCAAATCCACCTTGGATGGATGGGGTTTCACCGTTTTAGCCAGGATGGTCTCGATCTCCTGACCTCGTGATCCGCCCGTCTCGGCCTCCCAAAGTGCTGGGATTACAGGCATGAGCCACCGCGCCCGGCAGAAGGGAGTTCTTAAATACAGCGAGAAGAGCTGTGGAAGGTAAAAGGATGAATAGGAATTGGGGATTTAAAACCTAGTGAGGAATAAAGATATTTGAAAGAATATGAGGCAAAATACGATCAATGTATATGGAGTGCAACAAACAAGAAATGATAGTAGGTGAGAGAAGGGAGAAATAACTTCCATTAAAATGTCACAGGTTTAGCTGAACTTCTAAGGATCCAGGTTTGATAAGTGGTAGCAGATGGAGGAGAGGAGATAGGGAGAAGGACACACCAGGTGAGCAGGAGAGGCAGGAGCAAAGCTGGGGAGGGACACCTTGCAAGCTGTATTTGGGAAACCAGCAGTGTACTTTGTCTGGATTTTATGTCAGTGTGTGCACAGAGGTAGGGTGGAAATAGTGCTATAAAGATGTTAGCCCCAGAGACTCTTGAGAGTCTTTAGGTGAGATTAAGTTTGGGAATAGGAATGTGAACCCAAGGAAAGATTTTTAAAATAGGTGAGTGGCAGATAAGAACAGAATCTGTCCACAGATAGATGGGAAAAAAGCGATTGACAAACCAGTAAGAAAGTTCTTTTGGTGGTCTAGACTTGAAGTAATAAATACCTGAACTGAAGTAATGACAGTAGCCTGGAAATAAAGAGGCAAATTCAAGAGCTATTTCAAATAAATAACTAATGGAATTGGCAACTTTTCAGGTGTAGTGAGAGAAGAGAAAAAATGTCCAGGATGACTTAAAGATTCTGACCTTGAGTGGCTTGAGTAAATGGAGTTACAACAGAGCAGAAAGTTTTATGGAAACAACAAATGCAGTTTTGGTTGTGTTGAATTTGAGGTGCTGATGAGAGACCCATGTTCCAGATAGTTCATTGGCATATTGAACTGTGGAGCTTAAAAGATCTTATTAGCATCTTATCAAAATGGTCCCATTATATGTAATTTATGGGACATCAAGTAGGATTAATAAGGAGCTCAGCAATTAAAAAGTTTCAGATGGGGTACTTTATTTGTGGAGCTTTTTAAAAAGTCTGTAGATGTAAGCTAGAAATTAGAGGATTTTTGCCCCCAAGTAGATCTATTTAAAATTCTTTGAGTTGGAAGTTTATCTGAACCTTTCAGTAGTGATTTTACTTTGCCAATGTGTAAAGGTTGCTGAATGTTAACAAATCAAGCTTTAAAGATAATTGTTTGAAAAATCACTTTGGGCACATATGACATCATCTCAGACTCTTGTGATAACTCAAATGAATGAGAGAATCAAAACCAGATGAGTTTAGTGAATTTGCAGATTACTGTCAAAGTTCTCAGCCCCCAGAGTTTTCCAGTTGAACAAATACCCTCTCTGGAAGATTATTTAAAATATTCAGTGATTTACCTCTTGGCCTACTTTTGTTCTGAACTTAAGTGGAGGGTGACCAGAGGGCAATTCTATAGCATCAGAGATGAGAAACATCAAACATTCATGTTTATATCCATGCAGCAAGAAGCCATGATGTCTTTCCCACTTTTTATTCATCAGTCACATAAAATATTTTTAAATTTCCTCCAGAACTCACTGTTAAAATTGAGAAATTGGCAATCAATCCAAAAGCTGAAACTTTGGACAATGCTTCGGAAATACCATTGTAATTTTAGATATTTTTTCCTTTTTCCTTCCCTCCCTCTTCCTCCTCCTCTTCTTCTTCCTCTTTCTTTCTTCCTTCTTTCTTTCTTTCTTTCCTTTCTTTTTCTTCTTCTTTTTCTTTCTTTCTCTCCTTCCTTCTTCTTCCTCCTTCCTTCCTTCTTCCTTCTTCTTTCTTTCTTTCTTTCTTGTCTTTCTGTCTTTCTGTCTTTCTTCTTTTCTTCCTTTTTCCTTTCTTCTTTTTTTCTCTTTCTTTCTTTCTTTCTCTCTCCCTTTCCTTCCTTTCCATTTCTTTTCCTTTTTTTCTTTTTTAACAGGGTCTTGCTCTGTCACCCAGGTGGGAGTGCAGTGGTGCAATCATGGCTCACTACAACCTCAACCTCCAGGGCTTCAGTGCAATCCTCCCACCTCAGCCTCCAGAGTAGCTGGGACTACAGGTGTGTGCCAGTGTTTTCCTTTAAGATTGTGAATATTTTGTTGTTTCCTTCCTACTCCTTGTCTTGTGAACCACCTTGAGTCAGTGTGGCTACTACCCAATGTATATAATATATTCTTAAGAGGACATTGAATTACCTCTTTTAAGAAAATAATTATACTAATTCTTTAAATTCCATAAATTGAATATATAGGTTCTAAAAAATGTAAGTTTTTGAGTTTTGGATTGAAGGTTCTACTGGATATGTTTTATTATAAACAGGAGATTTATATATTTACTTATTAATCATGATAACCTATTAATAATCAAATCACTCTTTTAAATACTGCATATTATTCTTTACATAGGATCTGAGATACACTGGGGACTATGTTGTACAGAATGCGTGATGAGAAAGAAGTATTAGTAGAAATTAGTAACAGTCTGTCTTTTTAACAATATTGATATAAAAACTTATTTTTGCTTAGTTTCAGTCCAATTCTTTGTCCCCCTAATTTGCCACAGTCTAGTTATTTTAAAATTAATTAGTCTGAACATGTTTTTCCTCCATGTACCGTATTGATTAGGATTCAGTAGAGAGTTTTGGATTTATGCACCAGTAAGGTAAAATAATAATAATAATATTTCAAAATAGAGTCATCAGCAGCTGATTTTGCTATGTAAGGACATTGATTATTGATACAGAACTCTTGTAGTCATTGCTAGTGTTCACCAGTGTTAGGTTCTCCTCTCCTTTTAGGGTACACGGGAAGACTATATTTGCCAGTCTTTTTTCTATTTAGATAGGGCCATGCACTTGAGTTATGGCCAATGGAATATAAACAGATATGACTTGGCTCAATTTCAGGCCAAGGCAATTAGAACCAGAGTTTTTTCTTCACTCTTTCTCCCTTTCCTTGTGTCACTGGTTGAAGTGAAGAACTCCAAGGTCCTCACAATAGATGTTGCCTGGATTCCTGAGTCACTACTTGGAGGTGATCTCCCTAGGAGGACTACCTACCTGTCCCACAATGGACTGTAATGTCAGAGAATAGCTACTACTAATTATGTAGTAAACCACTATTTAATAAAAAGAAGGGTGATTTAAAATCAAAATAAGAAGCATGCAATCTCCCAATTTCAAGAAATTGAATACATTTTTTTTTGCTGGCACTGCTGACTGTCAAAAACATTGTCACTGCCTAGCATTTAGGTGACCCTGACGTGGTAATCAAGGGCAGTAACTGGAGTGGACAGACCTGGAGTTGAGTGCTGGCTCTGTCATTTTCCACTTGTATGGCTTTAGCATGTTACTTAACATCTCTGAGCCTCAATTTCTTTATTTGTCAAACGGGAATTATAATAATATCTGTAATTTAAGTTGGTGTCAGAATTAAATGAGACAACAAATGGCTTCTTGTAAGTGCTGGATGATTGCTGGTTATAATATCTGTCTTGGGTTCGGAGAGGATCCTCATCTGATTGTTTCCCATGTTTCCTCAGACTTAATACTCAAGATGTTTAATATTTCATAAACCAGGAAATTAAAACATAAACATTTTAAAGTCCACGGAAATAGTTTTCCTGACATTTTGGTAAGAAATTTCTGAAAATAGGAAACTTGCTGTTAGGAAGAGTTGAAAAAGATGATGAGGCTGATACATTGGGAATAGATATTTGGGTTGTGAAGCTTTGGGTTAATTAAAGGAATAAAAACAGACTACTGATGTCATAGAATCATATTCCCTTGCCTGGGACATGTCCATGAGCAAAGTGGGGAATTGATAGAGGCAAACAGAAGGTTCTGGCATATTCTAGTGTATTCTACACAAAGTCATCATGGGTGGATAAAGATATAGCATTAAAATCATATAACTATATTTATAAGAGGATAAATTTAAATTATGGATCAATAGGTAGATATTTTCTCTTTTTGGTAGATCTCGTGTCAGACTGGGCAAATATAATTGCCTTACGTATGTCTCTGGAACCATTTTGATTAGCATTGAAAGTAAAAAAAATGATAACTTTACATGATATTGTGTCTGTTTCTTTAATCATTAACATGTTCCCAATAGGAGACTTCTTTATTAACAACAATACTGGATCCCTGGACCAATCAGACCAAGAATTCAGCCACACAACCCACTACATCTAGTTGCTCAGATATTTTTTTTAAACGCACCATCTGACTCTTTAGTCATCTTACTATATGTAATGGAGTCTTAGTATAAGAAAAGGGGTGAGGTCATAGTGATAAACATCATTTTTTTGAAAATTTGCTGCAGGTAAACTTGCTTTAAAGAAATTCCTTTCCAGAAAGCACATGTCAAGTTATAAACAATTTGAAAAGTATCTTAGAAATGTATAATTTTTTAATTTTAATTTGACTACTTTATCAAAGTCCATTTTTTATATCTTGGAAATTTTTTATCATTAAAGTATCCTGTTACATGTGGTGAAATAGTATTTATATATAAATACTAAATACATATTTCTATTTCACCATATGTAACAGGATATTTTAATGACAATAAACTAAAATTGATACATAAAATATATAAATATACAAACATATAAAATGCAAATATATACATAATTTTGGAGATGCTTACTATTAACTTTCTAACATAACCATCCCTAGTATTAATCATGGTTATTAACAACAGAGAACAGAATTCAGTCTCCCCAGTTTAGGCAAAAAGTGATATTTGATGAATCTATCTAGCTTATAGTATCATTGGGAGAGCTGATAAACAGGTTATTACTTGAACCTACAAGAATAACTCCCTCAGTTCCACACATACCTAGACTTTCAAGCTAACTGCCACCTTTATCACAGTCAGGAAATAGCATATTTACCTCTGGAACTCTAGCTGCAAGAGAGTCTAGTAAATATAGTTCCTGCCCCATCATCTGCAGTGCTGAAAGGCATGCTAGAGGGTTTTGAATGGAGGTTGAGTGAGCCAATGACAATATCAGTCCTCCTGGTAATGCATGAAATGTGACAGATCCTTTAGAGAGGTAATTAGAGGTCACATCTTTTGTGTCTTATATAAGGAAATTGTCATAAAGTAATTGCCATTAACATTAGTGTCTTGATAATGAAGAAACATTTTTATCTAAGGGGAAAACTGAACAGCTACAGAGAGCTGTAACTTTTATAGGAGATAAATCTATAAGAGGAGGCAGCAAACTATAGCCTGTGAGTCAAATCCTACTTGCCACATGTAAGTAAAATTTCTTGGAACATAGACATGTTCATTTGTATATGTACTGTCTATGCTTGATTTCAGGCTACAGTGGCAGAGTTACATAGAGCCACAGAAATCATTTGACTCACAAAGCCCCAAGTATTTGCTATTTGGCCCTTTACAGAGAGACTTTGCAGGCCTCTGATCTATAACCCCATTGTATGGGCTTGTAAAACCTCATTGAAATTAATACTGAAATTAATACTCATTGAAATTGTGATTTTACGAAATAATGTTGGTGAATTTTTATATTTTTATATTTTATATTGGTGAGGTCAGTGTGCCAAGAATACACACATGCACACACAAACAAAATCAAAATAAAACAAAAAGCATGCCATTCTTGCAACTATGGAAAATCAAGTTGAGAAATTTAGAGTTCTAATTATGTTTTTATACAAGAACCCCCTAGATTTGATGTTTACACATAACTGGGACTATCTTTTTAACAGATTTTTGTATGATTTTCCAAGCCAAAATTCTCTCATTTGTTCACTGGGTCACATGACAAGTTAACAGTGATTCTGACAGCCTCTTTACAATAGGATGCTAGAAGTAACAAAGTCAATTGGGTGACTGTCATCAAAGTACCAAAAGAGGACAAAAGATTGTGTGTCCTTGACTTAAAATGTTGGGCTTGATAATCTCATTTTTCGTGGCTGTCTTGAGTAACAGTGTTGTTTTTTCAAAACAATTTCAACCAGAGTATCAATCTCCATTTGCTTCTGCTAAATTACTAAAAACTACATCCCTTCTCTTCATTTTTGGAGTAAGATATGGCTGTGACTGATCACTTATGTATGTGTAGACTTGGCACATCCATCGTGTAATTTTTTACAAATTCCTCTAATTTCATGAAGTGACATCTTACTCCTATTGAGAGCATTCTTACCTGCAGTTAAAGAGTTGGTGAACAGGAAAGGCCATGTAACACACATCTTAAAAAATAAGCAAAATGCCTGCACATCCTACTGTTTGTAAGACCCTTGTTTCTCACCCATAAGCAAGGATACTTTCTTCCTTTTCAGAAAGACATTAGATAAGTTGAGGGCATTTGGGGGCAGTATTAGATGGAACAAACCATGTCCCCATCTTGGATTGGAAAAGGGACTGTCAAATATTTAGAAGGGTTCCTTCCTGTTTCCTTCATCATTCTCATCATGACTAAGTCTTTTTATAACCCATCTATGCCACTGAGAGGCCAAATTTGGCCCAGCTGGGGATTTGGCCAAGGAAAAGGTATGTTACTGGGTCTATTCTTCCCATAATTCAACTGCATTTCTTGTTTGCAAATTCTGGCCATTTTCTGTACTGCTGGGAAAGATGATTAGAAGAGTATGTGTTCTGAAAGCCGTGGACATTCTATGCTCTCACTCACCTCTAGCTTCATATTGGAGTGAGGAGGAGAGTTAGTGGGAGAATTTTCCTCCTTTTCGGCTCTATTTGATGAATTATTTCACATTCAATAAATGGAAGGGGAGAATTGAGGTCTGAGTAATTAACAGTGAATACTGGTTACACACAGTGAATAGTTATCAGGACAGTATTAGAGTAAATAACAAGAAAAAAAACTGGCAAAACATATGGGATCACATCACAGTAGCTGTGAAAGCAATTTTCAGCCTTCTATAAATTTCAAGATCGTTTTGAATGTCAACAAGTTATGATTTTCTGATTGGCCCTGAAAATAAAGCTCCCACATAGAACCTTCTGTGTCCCATCCTCCAGTTACTTTAATCCCTTGTTGCTAACCTAATTTCTTCTTCAATTGTTTAGCAGCTAACTTCCCGACATCATTAGGCTGTGTCCCCATCCAAATCTCACCTTGAATTGTAGTTCCCATAATTCTTATGTGTTGTGGCAGGGATGTGGTTGGAGACAACTGAATCATGGGGGAGGTTTCCCCCATACTGTTCTCCTGGTGGTGAATAAGTCTCACGAGATCTGATGGTTTTATAAGGGGAAACCCCTTTCACTTGGCTCTCATTCTCTCTTGTCTGCCGCCATGTAAGATGTGTCTTTTGCCATCTGCCATGATTGTGAGGCCTCCCCAGCCACGTAGAACTATGAGTCCATTAAATCTCTTTTCCTTATAAATTACTCAGTCTTAGATATGTCTTTATCAACAGCGTGAAAACAGACTAATACACTTCCACTTTCAGGAAAAGTGTGCCTAGGAATGTTAGTGTGGCAGAGATTTGCTGATGCTCACCAAACCCATTTCCTCTTCCTGGACACTCAACTAGACTGCCTTTCCCAGTCCACCTGCTTCTAGGTGGAGCTATGTGAAGAATGCCAGAGGAAATGACGTAGCCACTCTAGGGCTGACCCAGAAAGCATCATGTCCTGTTCAATATATTCCCTCTCTTGCCCTCTCTTTGTAGGTGGGTGATACAATAGCAAATTTGTATTGAAGATGGAGCAGACATTACATGAAAGGAGCCCTGATCCCTGAGTCACTGTGGGAGGAGATGCACCCAATCAGAAATATGTCCTTTGAACTTTGCATAGTGAGAAATAAACTTTCATTGTGTTAGGCCACTTGGAATTTGGGGTTGTTTCTTAGAACAATTAGTTTATCCCGACTAATACATTGAGCAGCTCACTCATCTGTGTTTGTGAACATTCATTATTCATCAGTTCATCATTAATGCAGGTGACTCACAGTTCACTTAACATGAGGAAAAGTCCTAAACTATGGGATTGTTAGAATCACAAAGGCTCTTTTGTTCTGGCAATGTTTGAATTAGCTTCTTCAGGGGCCATTGAATTAGTCAGTAATTGTGAAAGCCACTGTAGGAGATTGTTTAAGTGCAATCTATTTTGAAGGGAAGGCGATGGGGTAGCTTAGGTTTTCACTTCAGGTGCAATAATGCACAGTGTGTTGTGTTCTGTTGCAAGGTATAGCATAAAGAATTGTTAATAATGGTTAATGTGCTGAAGTTTCTGAATTTTTAAAACTTTTTATTTTAAAATAATTACAGACTCAGAAGAAATTACAAAAAAAAATGTAAGGAGGTTCCATGGACCTCTTACCCTTGCCTTCTCCAGTACTGATACCTTGTATAAATATAGAGCACTATGAAACCAGGAAATTGACCTTTGTACAATCTATAGAACTGACTTAGATTTCACCAGTTATACATGCACTGTTTGTGTGTGTGTGTAATTGCATGCAATTGTATCACATGTGTAGCTCATGTAACTACCATTCACAATCAAGATGCAGAACTGTGCCATCATCACAAGACTGCTTCATGCTAACCCTTCACAGCCATGCCTTCATAGCCATGCCCTTCACAGCCATGCCTGCACTCCAGAATTCTCTCCTCCCATTTCCCAACTCTCATTTGTTCTCTACCTCTATAATCTTGTGATTTTGAAAATATTATATAAACACAATCATATAGTATTGACCTTTTGAAATGGACTTCTGCCACTCAGCATAATTCCCTTGAGGTCTATATTCATCAGGGTTCTTCAGAGAAACAGAACCAATAGGTTACATAGGAAGGAAATTTATCATGAAGGACCAGCTTACATGATTATGGAAGCTGAAAAGTCTTACAATCTGTGATCTGCAAATGGGAGGCCAGAAAACTGGTGGTGTAGTTCCAGTCTAAACCCATGGTCCAAGAACCACAGAAGCCAATGGTGTAGGCCCCAGTCTGAGTCTGTCTGAAGGCCTGAGAACCAGGGAATGGATAATGTAAGCCCTAGTCCAAGTCTGAATGCCTAAAAACTGGGACTGCCAATGACTGAGGGCAAGGAGAGGATGGATGTCCCAGCTCAAGCAGACAGAGAGCAAATTCACTCTTCCTCCACCTTTTTATTCTATTCAGGCTCTCAAAAGATTTGATAATGCCCACCAACATTGGTGAGAATGGCTATTCTTTACTCAGTCTACAATTCAAATGCTAATCTGTTGTGCACTCATCCTCACATACCCAGAAATACTGTTTTCCCAGCTATATGGGCATTGCTTAGCCTAGTCAAGTTGATACATAAAATTAACCATCATGAGTCCACCTTTGTCAACTTGGCACCCATATGCGTCTCCTTAAACTTAGCTTAATTACTAAATAAAGAAAATAACAAGGTCATAATTCTGCCTAACAGGATTCAACTATCCTGCATGCAACCAAAAATACACTAATCAGAAGAGGAGGTAAAAATCCTTGAGTAATGTTTACTCTTCTCCTGACATCTCATCATTTAAATACTATAATGTAAAATTAACAGTACTTAGGTACTGATATAAAGTCAATACATTTTATGTAACATGATAAGGGAATAAGAGAAGAAAGAAAACAAAGGTATTTGCTTAATGCATCTATCTACACACACACACACACACACAAACATATTCATAACAAGGAGGAAATACTCATGACAATTACCGTCCTCATTTCTGTGACTGGCCACATGGCCACAGCTGGTATTTATAATCACATTTTTCTACCACCTATTCAGTATTCTCTTTGCCTTTAGCAAGCACCTCAGTGGTCATGGTTCTTTACTTGATGGGGTGACCCAAACCTTTGTTCCTGAAGGATCTGGGCCATTAACATTCCTGCGTGGATTAGGTTGTTCTAATTTCTATTGACCTTAATCACAGGGCATGGTAATATAAAGAGATGCCCTAAGGGATTGCCTTTACTCCAGACATGCTCTTCTTTACCTCCACTGTGGAGCAGTAGTCCAATTTTTCCTTGGTAGTGAAGGTAAATCACTCCAGACCACATCATAGTTCCTTTCCTGGTCTTTTGACTCAGACACATGAGGAACCCAGTGGCCAGGTAACTTCTAGGTCAAGGAATCACTCACTGTTGTGTCTCCTGAAGAAAACATTCCTCCCTCTGGACCTGTAGACCTGCATGCAGAACATTAAGTCTTGGGAACAGGAAGCAAACATTTTGTTAATGGATCACTAGAGGTAATCATAAGTGAGACCACTCTCGTTTTTACCTGTTGATTCCTGGACCAGTGAATCCTGGCTATGGAAGAAACAGTGTCGTATACTGGATACTGATTCAGAGCATATACTGCCTTCTGGAGGGCCTTGTCATAGCCCGGCAAGGTTTTGCCGCCTAGTTGATGCTGTATGTAGCTAAGTCTTCACAAGGCCTTTCCACGGTTCTATCAGTCAAATGCTTTAGAATGGTGGGGAACATGGTAGGAGCAGTGAATCCCATAACCATGAGCCCATTGCCACACTTCTTTGGCTGTGAAGTAAATTCCTTGGTCAGAAGCAATGCTGTATGGAATATCATGACAGTAAATAAGTCATTCTATAAGCCCACAGAGGGTAGTTTTGGTAGAAGAATTGCATTCAGAGAAGGTAAATCCATATTCACAGTAAGTGTCTATTCCAGTGAGAACAAAAACAATGCCTCTTTCATAATAGAAGTGGTTCAATGTAATCATCCTGTGACTAGGTAGCTGGTTGAACTTTTCAGGGAATTGTGCCATATCAGGGGCTCATCGTTGTTCTCTTCTTGTGCCATATTAGCCCTCAGCAGTGGCCGTAGCCACTCAGCTTTGGTGAGTGGAAGTCCATGTTGTTTAGCCTATGAATAACCTTGCCACCAGGGCCACTGTGTTCACAAGCCCATGGGGCGATGACTGGGGTGGCCGTCTGTAAGTGCTGTCAGTCAGGGCCTAATGATCCTTGCCACCAGGGCTACTGTGTTCATCAGTCCATGGGGCAATGACTTGGGTGGCTGGGGAAGGAGGCTTACTTTTATCCAAGAGTGGGTCATTCTATCCATCTGATTATTAAAATTCTCCTCTGCTGAAGTCACTTTTGGGTGAGCATTCACATGGAACACAAATATCTTTGTGCTTCTGTGCTCATTCTGAGAATTCTAAGAGTTCTATCCACATACCTCTTTTCCAGATTTCTTTATCACCAATTTCCAATCATGTTTCTTCCAAGTCCCTGATTATCCAGCCAAACCACTGACTTAGCTCATGAATTGATGTATAATTGAACATCTGACCATTTCTGTCTTCAAGAAGAGTACACAACCAGGCGCACTGCTCAAGGTTCTGCCCACTAGGAGGATATCCCTTCACCACTGTCCTTAAGGGATGCCCCAGAAACGGGTTGCAGTATTATAGCTCTTCGCTTATGGTTGATGCCTGCATATTGGGCAAAACCATCTCCACGCCAGGCTCAAGTTTTTTTTTTTTTTTTTTTTTTTTTAATTTGTCAGCTGATCATAGGGAACTCCATATGCAGCCAAAGATGCAGGCAGGGAGAGATAAGGCAGTGTAGTGGGGACTGTGGGCATTTGGGCCACTTCTTCATGTACCTGACTTGTGACTTCATTGCATGCCCAGCATAATCATATTGCTTCCATTTGACAATGGAGTGCTGCTGTGCATGCCCAATGCCATGGCGTGGTGGGTCTGGTAATACCCAGTCCATGATGGGCAGCTCAGCTAGTGTGGTAATTTGATAGCCCATGCTCAGCTGTTCAGTCTCCTCTAAGGCCTGGTAGTAGGTTAAGAGCTGTTTATCAAAAGGAGAATAGTTATCAGCAGATTATGGTAGGGCCTTGCTCCAAAATCCTAAAAGACTGTGCAGCAATTCATCTATAGGAGCCTGCCAAAGGCTCCAAATAGCATCTCTATCTGTCACTGACCCTGCAAGCACCATTAGATCTGCTGGATCTTATGGCTTAAGTAGCAGAGTAGCTCACACAGAAGCCGGGACCTTTTGCAGAGCCTTCTCTTGTTTTGGGTCCTACTCAAAACTAGCAGTTTTTCAGGTGCCACATAGTAAATGGGTCAGAGTAACACACCCAAATGAGAAATGTGTCTCCAATGTCTGAAGAAGTTCACTAGGCATTATTCCTCTTTCTTGATTATAGGAAAGGCCAGATGCAACAACTTGTCTTTCACCATCAACGGGTTAGCTTGACATGCCCCATATCACTGGACCCCTAGAAGTTTCACTGAAGTAGGAGATACCTGAGTTTTAAAAATTTATTTTAAATGAGAAATAAAAATTGTATATGTTTATAGTGTACAACAAGATGTTTTGATAAATGTGTACATTGTAGAATGGCTAAATCATGCCAATTAACATATCTATTACCACATGCTTAACATTTTTTGTGGTGAGAATACTTAAAATCTATTCTCTTAGCAATTTTCAAGTATACAATACATCGTTATTAACTATAGTCGCCACACTCTTGAATTTATTTCTCTTGTCTAACTGAAATTTTGTAACCTTTGACCAACATCTCCCCAGTCTCTGTGCCCCACCCCAACTTCCAGCCTCTGCTAACCACCATTCTACTCTCTGCTTCTATGACTCCATCTCTTTTAAATTCCACATACAAGTGAGATCCTGTGGTATTTGCGTTTCTGTGCCTGGCTTATTTAACATAATGTCCTTCAGATTCCTCCGTGTTGTGGCAAAAATGATAGAGTTTTCTTCTTTCTAAAGGTTGAGTAGTAGTTCATTGTATGTATATATACCACATTTTTGGGTTAATTTTATTTTTTTAATTGGCAAATAATTATTCACATTCCTGGGGTACATAGTGATGTTTTGATACATATATAGTATAGTGATCTGATCCAGGTAATTAGAATATCCACAATCTCAAGCATTTATTTTGTTGTGTTGGGAAGGCTCAATATCCTCCTTCTAGCTATTTTAAACTGTATCATCTATTATTGCTAAGGATGGTCATTCTGCAGTGGCATGGAACACTGGAACTCATTCCTTCTATCTAGTTGTGATTTTGTGTTCTTTAGTTGTAATTTTGTGTTCTTTAACAAACTTCTCCCTATTCCTATCCTCCTCTTTCCTTTCCTTCCAGCCTCTAATATCCTTGTTCTACTTTTTACTTCTATGAGATCAACTTTTTTGAGCTTCCACATATGAGTGAGACCAGGCAGTGTTTAACTTCCTGTTGCTGGCTTATTTCACTGAACATAATGTCCTCCAGTTCTACGCATGTTGCTGTGAATGACATGATTTCATTCTTTGTTTATGGCTGAATGGTATTCCATTGTGTGTGTATATATATGTATATATCCCATTTTCTTTATCCATTCATCTGTTGTTGGACACCTAAGTTTATTCTATATATTGGCTATTGTAAATAGTTCTGCAATAAGCAAGGAGGTGTCAATGTCTCTTCACTATAATGATTTCCTTTCCTTTGGACAAATTCCAGGCATTGGGATTGCTGGATAATATGGCAGTTCTACTTACAGTTTCTTGAGGAACTTCTATACTCTTTTCCCTAATGGCTGTACTAGTTTATATTCTCATGAACAGTGTAAAAGAGTTCCCTTTTCTCTGCATCCTTGCCAACATTTGTAATGTTTTTTCTTTTTGATAATGAATAAATCAAATTATTTAAAAATCCAGAAGTAATTTAATAATTAAATAATTTCTGGGTTTTCTGTTTGTTCCATTGGTCTGTGTGTCTGTTTTTATGTCAGCACCATGCTCTTTTGATTACTACAGCTTTGTAATAGATTTTGAAATCAGGTGGTGTGGCGCTTCTAGCTTTGTTCTTTTTGCCCAAGATTGCTTTGGTTATACAGGGTCTTGTGTTTCCATGAAAAGTTTAGAATTTTTTCTCTATTTCTGTGAGAAAATGTCATTAGAACTGTGATGGGGTTGCACTGAATCTGTAGATCATGTTGGTTACTATGGGTATTTGAACATTATTAGTACTTCTATTCCATGAACACAGTGTAGTTATTGTGTCTTGTGTCTTGTTCAATTTCCTTCCTTCCTTCCTTCCTTCCTTCCTTCCTTCCTTCCTTCCTTCCTTCCTTCCTTCCTTCCTTCCTTCCTTCTCCTTTCTTTCTCTTTTCTTTCTTTCTTTTATTTTTCTTTCTTTCTCTTTCTTTCTTTCCTTTCTTTCTTTTTCTTTCTTTTCTTTTCTTTTTTCTTTTCTTTCTCTCCTTCCTTCCTTCCTTCTTTCTTTTCTCTTTCTTTTCTTTCTTTTCCTTCTTGCTTTCTTGCTTTCTTGCTTTCTTGCTTTCTCGCTTTCTCTGTCTCTCTTTCTTTTCAGAGTCTTACTCTGTCACCCGAGTTGGAGTGCAGTGGCATATGATGTTTGCTCACTGCAACCTCCGCCTCTTGGGTTCAAGCAATTCTCCTGCCTCAGCCTCCCAAGTAGCTGGGATTACAGGCACCAGTCACTATGCCTACCTAATTTTTGAACTTTTAGTAGAGATGAGGTTTCACCATATTGGCCAGGCTGGTCTTGAACTCCTGACCTCAAGTGATCCACCTGCCTTGGCCTCCCAAAGTGCTAGAATTATAGGCATGAGCCACTGCACCTGACCATCTTCTTCCTTTGTCAATGTTTTATAGTTTTCAGTACACAGATCTTTTACCACCTTGTTTAAACTTATTCCTAAGTATTTTATTTAATGTTTTTGTAGCTTTGTCTGGTAGTCCCTGAATTAGCTGATTTTCAGAATATTACATAAATGGAATCATGTAGTAGTTGACCTTTTGAGATCAACTTTTATCATCTAGCATAATTCCCTTGAGTTACATCGAAGTGGTTGTGTATATCAATAGTTCATTTTTTAAAATATTACTAAATAGTATTCCATTGTATGGATGTACTGTGGTTTGTCTAACCATTCTACGCTGACAAAATTAGGAATTTTCCCAATTTTGAGCTATAATGAATAATGCTGCTATGACCATTCATGTATAAGTTTTTGTGTGAATGTAGCTTTTAATTTTTATCTGGGATGAATGTTCAAAAGTGCAATTACTGGGCTATATGGCAAGTGTATTTTTAGTTTTAGAGAAAACTATCAAACTGTTCTTCAACGTGGCTGTATCATTTTACATGTCCACCAACAATGCATGAGTGGTCCAGTTTCTCTGCGTCATTGCCAACATTTAATGTTAATATATTTTTCACTTTAGCCATTCTCAGAGGTATGCTGTAATATTGCCATTGTTGTTTTAATTTTCACTAATGATTAGTGATGTTGAACACTTCTGGGTGTGCTTATTTACTATCTACTTATTTCCTTTTCAATGAAATAACTGCTCATGTCTAAGTCCATTTTTTAATTGAATTGTTTATTTGTTTTTTATGTTGAGATTTGAGAGTTCCTTGTAGAGACACAGCTTCAAGATATAAGTTCTTTTTTTAGTTATGTGGTTTGCAAATATATTCTTCCGCATTGTCATTTGATTTTTAATCTCAACAGATCTTTCATAGAACAGACATTTTTAATTTTGATGAAGTGTAGTTTATTAATTTTTTCCTGTGGATTATACTTTTTTGTGTCAAATCTAAGAACTCTTTACCTAGCCCTAGGTCCCAAACATTTTCTTCCATGGTTTTTTTTTCTAAATATTCTATAATTTTACATTTAAGTCTGTGTTCCATTTGGGGTAAATTTTCGTATGAGCAGTAAAGTGTAGGTTGAGCTGATTATTTTTGCTTATGAACATACAATTGTGTGAATCCTTTTTGTAAAGAAATGACGGCAGTCAGTTGTACCATTCATGATGCTCCCTTACTTGTGTTTTTGTAAATTTTCTTGAATGGGAGACAGGAAGACGGCATGGAGCTACAGCTATGGTATCTATTTATGTGCCTACCTGTCAATAAAATTTTGTGTCCGCATAGGGAAAAGTCTTTAAACAAGCAGCCAAAGGCCAAATAATCCTACAGACATGTTTGTCCCACAGTGTTCTAAAAAAAAATCTTGAGCTGACTTAAAACAAATTTGAAGATCTAGTATGCAAATGTAGTTCAACCATTATGGAAAACAGTATGGCAATTCCTCAAGGATCTAGAACTAGATCTACAAATTCTTTTTAAAAATCAGAAGATTCAGTGATAGTAGCTCCACATTCCTGCCTGACAACCATGTCATTGCATGGAGCTGCTTGCTTCTTTAGATAAGACATGCTCTCTCCAGTTCACTACAGTCTCCACCAATCCTTGCTGACCCCCCAACACAGAGAGCCCTTTTCAGTGTCATCTCTCATGATTGTTTTCCTTGCATTATTGCTTTAGTTATCCAATGCTTGTTTCTATGTGGTGCTCTCATCATTCCCTTTAAATCCTCACATTTGTGACCTCCTTAGGTTTCTCTTCTTGGCCCGTTGTTCTTTCTTTCCTTTCATTTCTCCTCTCTCTCTCCTTTGCTCTTTCTTTAGTTATTTATTTAAGCCCATTGATTGTTGATTGGTAGTGAAGTGTCACCTGACAGTGGCCTATCACTGGGTGTTCCTAGGCCCTATAACATCCTGATCCTACAGGACTTCCAGTCATTTTGAAGGCCTAGCATGCAGCATGCCATTTGTGAGTGGTGGACTTCCAACACAGAAGTGGTGGTAGGGTGCAGAGAATACCCACTGGATCTGTGATTTTGAATAACCTGTCATGCTTTAGTCCTTAAGTTGAGTGCCCGCTCTTCTGAATTGGGCCGCTGAGCTCAGTCATAAAAGCATAAGTGATGGCATCTGAACTGTAATTATTCTAAGTCACACTTAAAGTCATTAAAAAAAACAAGTTGGCTTTTGACTAAGGATGACTCATGGCATCCTGGAGCATGAAGGCCAAGAAAGAGCAATGCCAAAGGGTGGGAGAGTTCAAAAGCTTCTGGGAAAACCCAGGTCAGGGCACGTCGGACTTGGGCTCCAAGGCCTTCTTCTCTCAAACTCCACAAATCATTTTTGATTTGATTTGATTTGATTTGAGAAAATAATAACATGATAACCGTCTTGAGCACAAGATGGCAGTCTTACTTCTGCTTCACTGCCTTTGGCTGTCTGGAGAGAAGTGATAGGAAACAAAGCAGAAACAAAACTGTTTGTGTTGCTGAGAAATATTGAAAAATAAACAGTAATCAAGAAGAGTGATGAGGGAAGAAAAGAGATGGAAAAATACATGCAAGTGTTTTTGAGTTTTGTTTTGCTTTGTTTAGAACTTGGCTCTGCTCACTCTTGAGTCTCTGTGCTAAATACAAGTAAGCTGGAGTCTCACGTGTGTGTTTCAGCTCTCATCTAGATAGAGCAAAGACCCTAGCAAATACACAGAGTGCAGAAGGAAATCTAGACACCTTATGTTCTAGAGGGGAGGTAGGCAATGGGCCCAGGTCCTTGGATGGAGCAAGTCTTGGGCTAGGCTATGATAACCTCTTTATAGTATTTCTTATGAAGCTAATAAAATGGGAAATTTTATTTATTTTCTTTTTGATTATACTTTAAGTTCTAGGGTACATGTGCACAAAGCGCAGGTTTGTTACATATGTATACATCTGCCATGTTGGTGTACTGCACCTATTAATTTGTCATTTACATCAGGTATATCTCCTAATATATCCCTCCCTCCACCCCATGACAGGCCTCGGTATGTAATGTTCCCCTTTCTGTGTCCAAGTGTTCTCATTGTTCAATTCCCACCTATGAGTGAGAACATGCAGTGTTTGGTTTTCTCTTCTTAAAATAGTTTGCTGAGAATAATGCTTTCCAGCTGCATACATGTCCCTACAAAGGACATGAACTCATCCTTTTTATGGCTGCATAGTATTCCATGGTGTATATATGCCACATTTTCTTAATCCAGTCTGTCATTGATGGACATTTGGGTTGGTTCCAAGTCTTTGCTATTGTGAATAATGCCGCAATAAATATAGGTGTGCATGTGTCTTTATAGCAGCATGATTTATAATCCTTTGGGTATATATCCAGTAATGTGATGGCTGGGTCAAATGGTATTTCTAGTTCTAGATCCTTGAGGAATCACCACACTGTCTTCCACAATGATTGAACTAGTTTACAGTCCCACCAACAGTGTAAAAGTGTTCCTATTTCTCCACATCCTCTCCAGCACCTGTTGTTTCCTGACTTTTTAATGATTGCCATTCTAACTGCTGTGAGATGGTATCTCATTGTGGTTTTGATTTGCATTTCTCTGATGGCTAGTGATGATGAGCATTTTTTCATGTATCTGTTGGCTGCATAAATGTCTTCTTTCGAGAAGTATCTGTTCATATCCTTCACCCACTTTTTGGTGGGGTTGTTTTTTTCTTGTAAATTTGTTTGAGTTCTTTGTAGGTTCTGGATATTAGCCCTTTGTCAGATGAGTAGACTGCAAAAATTTTCTCCCATTCTGTATGTTGCCTGTTCACTCTGATGGTAGTTTCTTTTGCGTGCAGAAGCTCTTTAGTTTAATTAGATCCCATTTGTCAATTTTGGCTTTTGTTGCCATTGCTTTTGGTGTTTTAGACATGAAGTCCTTGCCCATGCCTGTCCTGAATGGTATTGCCTAGGTTTTCTTCTAGGGTTTTTATGGTTTTAGGTCTAACATTTAAGTCTTTAATCCCTCTTGAATTAATTTTTGTGTAAGGTGTAAGGAAGAGATCCAGTTTCAGCTTTCTACATATGGCTAGCCAGTTTTCCCACTACCATTTATTAAATAGGGAATCCTTTCCCCATTTCTTGTTTTTGTCAGGTTTGTCAAAGATGGTTGTATATGTGTAGTATTATTTTTGAGGGTTCTGTTCTGTTCCATTGGTCTATATCTCTGTTTTGCTACCAGTACCATGCTGTTTTGTTTACTGTAGCCTTGTAGTATAGTTTGAAGTCAGGTAGCGTGATGCCTTCAGCTTTGTTCTTTTGGCTTAGGATTGTCTTGGCAATGTGGGCTCTTTTTTCATTCCATATGAACTTTAAAGTAGTTTTTTCCAATTCTGTGATGAAAGTCATTGGTAGCTTAATGGGGATGGCATTGAATCTATAAATTACCTTGGGCAGTATGGGCAGGAAATTTTTTTATACAAAGTCCCATGCCATATTCTGGCAAGCGTATAGACAGAATTCAACTCATAGTTAGATATTAATAAGAAGAGTGAAAGAGACTCTTGCTCTCTCTCTTTCTCTTTCTCTGGTAGCCACTGAAAATCAGTTACACTAGAACACTATCATTTCTGCAAAGAAAAATATCATATCCCAGGATGAAAAGGAGGAGGAAGAGGAAAGGCTAAGTTAACAAGAATCTCTTTGGCATTCTTGACTTAGACACCCAGCGTAGTCCTCACAGTACGGAGGTAATTTGGTCCTTATGGCCAACCTAAAATTGTGTCAAAACACCAAAGAAATGGAGGCTAAAAGACTGCTGCTGCTCCTGGGGTAAGGTGAGGTCATTCTGTGCCTTGCCACTTTTCCTGATGAGCAGCTACAGGGCAGTCCCTTTTATAGGCACAGAGGTAGCATCTGAGTTGGCTATCATTCCTTCCATACTAAAAAACATGGGTTAAAGTGACACTTTCAATCCTTGTTGAAGTGATACTAAACCTTCATTGTATGTCTTTCTTCACTCACAAAATGAGGTTAATAAAGGTAATACAACCATTTTTGGGAGGCAACGTCCTTCACATGGAGAAAGTTTCAGGGCTGGGTAATGTCTCATGCCTGTAATCCCAGTACTTTGGGAGGCCAAGGCAGGCAGATCACTTGAGGTCAGGAGTTCATGACCAGCCTATCCAACATGGTGAAGCCTCGTATACTAAAATTACAAAAATTAACCAAGTGTGGTGGCGCATTCCCATAGTCTCAGCTACTTCGGAGGCTGAGGCGGGAGGGAGGTGGAGGCTGCAGTAAGGCAAGATCCTGGCAGTGCACTCCAGCCTGGATGACAGAGTGAGACTCCATCTCGAAGAAAAAAGAAAGTTTCAGACTTAAAGTTGCAGACATTCAAAGGCAGTATCTAATTAGTCACCCAAGAGCCTCGTGAGATAGAAGTTTGATAGCATTTCCCTATTTGTTGAATGTAGAGTTACAGGCACAGAAAGGCAAGTTGGTAACCCAGCACCACACTATGGCTTTGTTCCATAAACAACCTTGTGATATTTCTTTGAATAATATTTATTCATTTATTTCAAGAACAGAATCCAAAGGACACTGGAGATTTAGAACCAGAGGCAGTGGCTGATAATTTTTGATAACTTTGGGGTTGTGAGACCGCTGGCAGTGCTCTCAGGATGTCCCCTCCCAATCCAAAATATACTGAGTGACACATTTTTTCAAATTTAGGTTACAAAGAATTGACTTTTTAAAGTTGTGTTTTGAGGATCTGATAATACTCTTTTAAGGTTGTTAGAAATATTCTGGACTTACTGGAAACACAGAATTAGCTATAGGAGCAGCTCCTGCCCTCAGAAGCTGAATTATATTTGGGGACAGATTTTTCTATTCTATGTATGTCACTTGAGAGGCTAAGAGAAAACAGTAGGCGGGAGGGCTTCTCTCATTTCCAGCACCTTCTCCTTAATCCATAAGAAATCTTTGCCCATGCACAGAAGATGTCTCCCAGGTGGTAGAGAAGGTCTATTGAAACTTTTGAAGAGCAGTAGGGAGAAGGCCAAAGGTGCAGTTTCTGTATTTGCAAAGAAACAGGGCTTGCGGAATCTCTAGGGCTTCTAAACAGAAAAGAGGTATTTTTATTATAAGACATGAGGTCAGTCCATTGATCACGGAGGTGTTTTTTTTCTTTTCTCTTTTTCTTTTTCTTTTTTTTTTGAGAGAGAGAGGGGATGTGTCACTCTTTTACCCAGGCTGGAGTAGTTCAGAGGTGCGATCTCAGTTCACTGCAACCTGCCCTTCCCAGGCTCAAGCGATTCTCCCACCTCAGCCTCTGGGACTATAGGCAGGCACCACCACAACTGGCTAATTTTTTTTTTTTTTCTTTTTTGGAGAGACGGAGTTTTGCAGTGTTGCCTTGGCTGGTCTCAAACTCCGAGACTCAAGCTATCCACTCACCTCAACCTCCCAGAGGGCTGGAATTACACGCATAAGCCACCGTGCCCATTCCCACAAAGGTTCTTTAGGGGTTGCCATCATGGTCCTACCAATATGTGATGGCACCCCTGGAGGCCCAGCTGTAAAATTTCAAAAAAAAAAAAAAAAAAAAAAGAGAAACTACTTAGGTGAAAAATAACAGAATAACAAGGAGTGGCTTTGTTCAATAGAATAATTTGTTTTCTGTTGTTTCTTCACTAGGATGACTTCAGAAGTGCAATTTTAATATGGACTTTGTCACCCTAAGGCTTTCAATTCCTCATATTTAGGATAAAACAGAAGTTTATCTAAAGCCAAGGGAGAGGGTCACCAGGAGAGGGAAGAAGGAACAGCAGAAGGACAGGTCCACACATGAAAACACTTGGAAGAGCTCCAGGGTCTGTCAGATGCAGGTCTTGGCAGGAATTACCAAATATCCTTCAGGCAGGCTGCTGCATTGCTGAGTGTGGACTGGCCTCAGGGCCTACTGATCAAAGCAAAAGGAAGCAGTGAAAAAACCATCACCATGTCTTCTTAGAATCTCATCTGGGGCCAAGAGGCCAGCATGCACAGTTGGTGCTTATTTTCTTGGGCGGATGGAGGAAAGGTGTAGGTGTGGCCACCATTTGAGCAGCATGTGGTTCCTCCCATACTCCATGCTGTTTCTGGCCTCCTTGCATTTTACTCATGCCATCCTCCTGGTCACTTCTTTGAGATATTAAGTGCATTCTCTAGGACTTAGACTCAGCTCAAAGGTCAGTGCATCCATGAAACCTTACTTGGATCCCGGAGGGAGCTCTGTGCTCCTGCTTTGTCTCCCATAGGTCCCAGTACATGCGTCCAGTATTACCCATATGCACTGAAATGACCTTGCATGTGTCTTCCCATAGGATTTCAAATTCTTAGAATATAGGAGTGATGCCTTCTTCCTGCTTATATTTCCAGTATTAACGGTGTCTGTCAATTGACTTGAAGGTAACTAAAAGTCTGTTAGCTAAGGGCTGCCCCCATCTCCAAATAGTTCCCTGGAGGTCATTGTATGGGCACTGACATTGGTAGCTCTCCACTGGCTTGTAGATTCTTCTGGTTATAAGGTAGTCTCAGATGCCTTCAGAAAGTTCTAAGACTGTATAAAACATTTCCTTCACAACCAATAACTATGTATTATTTTTCATGTAATTCCAGAAGTTATCCTTTTGATAGAGAGCAATTACTTTATTGATTGAGAGTTAGCTAATTATGTCATAAAGGTAAGGATCTGCATAGAGAAGTGTAAGAGACATGGAGAAGATTCTGTGGTGGTGAAAATAAGGTAGATAGGCTTCCATGTCTCTCTTGTAAATTCCTAGGATGTCAGAGCCAAAGGTGACCATTGAGGTTATTTAGTTCCTCATTGTTCTGGTTATTTGTTGCTGTGTAGCAAACTACCCAAAACGTAGTAGCTTACGACAACCATTTTACTCAATCACACAGTTCTGTAGGTCAGAAATTCAGGCAGAGTGAGTTGATTCTTTCTTTCCACATGGCATCAATGCAAGTCACTCAATGGTATTCTGATGGGTAGATGGCTGGCCTAGGGGATCCAACAGACTTCATTCACACATGTGGTGTCTAGATAAGGATGTCTGGAAGGCTGGACTCAGCAGTGTCTTTTGACTGATGTGCTGTCCAGCATGATAGCTTCGAGGTGGTTGGACTTCTTACCTTCTGGTTCAGGGTTCCAAGAATGAGTGTTTTAGTGCACAAGGCAGAAGCTGTATTTTTTTTTTTTTTATGACCTGGCCTCAGGAGTCACATAGTGACACCTTTACTACTTTATATTGGTTGAGGCAGTCACAAGCCTGGCCATATTCAAGTGGAGTGGACATAGAGTCCATTTCTCAATGGGAGTGGTGTCAAAGAATTAGCAGTCATATTTTGAAACTGCCATACTCATTTTATTGACAGGGAGACTTGAGGCTTAGGACATGAAAATGATTTGCCCAGAAAAAAAACATAAACTACAAAGTGGCATAGTGCTGACTGAAACTTATGCTTCATGATTTCCACAGCAAAGGTGAGATTATATTGTCAAAATGGTCCCTTTGGTACGATGGAGGCTAGAGCTGTGTTTCAAGTGCAAGAATGCTCACTCTATTTTTTTTTTTTTTTTTTTTTTTTTGCTAAAAGAGAAAGCTTCCAGTTAAAGCTACAGGACAGAACAAATATAAACAAGTTGTGTGCCCTATAGATTATTTTTTAGAATAATGGCCAAAATTAGGAGCTGTCCTTAGAAATAAAAATTAAGCCAGTAGAGTTTGCTATTCATAATACTATGCATATATTCATTAATAAAGTTCTGTGGAAAAGGATGAGTTTGGACTTAGCTGCAGTAAGCAATATAGCAGAATGATCTTGTGTCTTGCCCCAAGGACAGCAAGAGAAGATATTAGGATGTC